>NW_026558659.1:300000-462497 GCF_026930045.1 Uloborus diversus | reverse complement strand
TCAGTCTCAGTCAGTCAGTCCAGTCAGTCAGTCACTCAGTCAGTCAGTTAGTCCTTCAGCCAGTCAGTCAAGCAGTCAGTCATTTAGTCTCAGTCAGTCAGTCATTCAGTCAGTCAGTCAGTCAGGCAGTCAGTCAGTCAGTCAGTCGGTCAGTCCTGTGCAGTCAGTTAGTCACTAAAGCAGTCAGTCAGTCTCAGTCAGTCAGTCAGTCAGTCCAGTCCAGTCTCAGTCAGTCAGTCAGTCAGTCTCGGTCAGTCAGTCAGTCAGTCATTCAGTCAGTCAGTCAGTCAGTCAGGCAGTCAGTCAGTCGGTCAGCCTTATTCAGTCAGTCTGTCAGTCAGTCAGTCAGTCAGCCTTATTCAGTCAGTCTGTCAGTCATCCTTATTCAGTCAGTCTGTCAGTCAGTCAGTCGGTCAGTCCTGTCCAGTCAGTTAGTCAGTCAAGCAGTCAGTCAGGTAGTCAAGCAGTCAGTCAGTCAGTGTCAGTCAGTCATTTAGTCTTTCAGTCAGTCAGTGAAATAGCCAGTCAGAGAGTCAAGCAGTCAGTCAGTCAGTCTCAGTCAGTCAGTTAGTCAGTCAGTCAGTCAGTCAGTCAGTCCAGTCTCAGTCAGTCAGGCAGTTAGTCAGTCAGTCTCGGTCAGTCAGTGAGTCAGTCAGTCAGTGAGTCAGTCTGTCAATCAGGCAGTATCAGTCAGGCAGTAAGACTCCGCTCGACAGAACTCCGATAGCCTAATGGCTAGACCGCTGGTCTTCCAAGCGAGTGGCCTGGGTTCGAGTCCCAGCCGGAGCGAATATCTTCAATGTATATATTTCTTTTCTAATTTGAAAATTCTTTTTTTTTAATTTCTTTCCTTTGCAATTATTGATTATTTATGTAGGGAAGAAAATTCTGAGTCAGTTTAATTTTTCGACACGAAGATTTCAAAGTGTTTAAATAAACAATTACCAAGGTGCATTTTTTGTTTTTATTATATTTAAAACTCCCACCGACAGAGCTCCCATAGACTAATGGCTAGAGTGTTAGGCTTCCAAGCGAGTGGCCCTGGGTTCGAGTCCCAGCCTGAACGAAAATCTTCAATGTATACTTTTAGTTTCTAATTTGAAATTTCTTCTTCTTTTTTTTTTAATTTTTCTCTTTTGCGAATATTGATTATTTATGTAGGGAGAAAAATTCTGAGTCAGTTTAATTATTCGACCTGTAAATTTCAAAGTGTTTGAATCAATAATTACCAAGGTGCATTTTTTGTTTTTATTATATTTAAGACTTCCATCGACAGAGCTCCGATAGCCTAATGGCTAGACCGTTGGGTTCCAAGCGCGTGGTACTGGGTTCGAGTCCCGGCCGGAACGAAAATCTTCCATGTATATATTTCTCTTCTAATTTGAAGATTCTTTTTTTTTTCAATTTCTTTCTTTTGCAAATATGGATTATTTATGTACGGAAGAAAATTCTGAGTCAGTTTAATCATTCGACCTTTAGATTTCAAAGATTTTAGATCAATAATTACTAAGGTGCATTTTTTGTTTTTATTATAATTAAGACACCGATCAACAGAGATCTGATAGTATATTGGCGAGAGCGTTGGGCTTCCATGAGTGTCGCCTTGGGTTCAAATCCCAGCCGGAAAGGAAATCTTAAATGCAAATATTTTTTTCTAATTTTATAATTCTTTTTTTTTTATTTTTCCCTTTTGCGAAGTCAGTCAGTCAGTCTGACAGTCAATCAGTCAAGCACTCAGTCATTCAGTCTCAGTCAGTCAGTCCAGTCAGTCAGTCACTCAGTCAGTCAGTTAGTCCGTCAGCCAGTCAGTCAAGCAGTCAGTCATTTAGTCTCAGTCAGTCAGTCATTCAGTCAGTCAGTCAGTCAGGCAGTCAGTCAGTCAGTCAGTCGGTCAGTCCTGTGCAGTCAGTTAGTCACTAAAGCAGTCAGTCAGTCTCAGTCAGTCAGTCAGTCAGTCAGTCCAGTCCAGTCTCAGTCAGTCAGTCAGTCAGTCTCGGTCAGTCAGTCAGTCAGTCATTCAGTCAGTCAGTCAGTCAGTCAGGCAGTCAGTCAGTCGGTCAGCCTTATTCAGTCAGTCTGTCAGTCAGTCAGTCAGTCAGCCTTATTCAGTCAGTCTGTCAGTCATCCTTATTCAGTCAGTCTGTCAGTCAGTCAGTCGGTCAGTCCTGTCCAGTCAGTTAGTCAGTCAAGCAGTCAGTCAGGTAGTCAAGCAGTCAGTCAGTCAGTGTCAGTCAGTCATTTAGTCTTTCAGTCAGTCAGTGAAATAGCCAGTCAGAGAGTCAAGCAGTCAGTCAGTCAGTCTCAGTCAGTCAGTTAGTCAGTCAGTCAGTCAGTCAGTCAGTCCAGTCTCAGTCAGTCAGGCAGTTAGTCTGTCAGTCTCGGTCAGTCAGTGAGTCAGTCAGTCAGTGAGTCAGTCTGTCAATCAGGCAGTATCAGTCAGGCAGTAAGACTCCGCTCGACAGAACTCCGATAGCCTAATGGCTAGACCGCTGGTCTTCCAAGCGAGTGCCCTGGGTTCGAGTCCCAGCCGGAGCGAATATCTTCAATGTATATATTTCTTTTCTAATTTGAAAATTCTTTTTTTTTTTAATTTCTTTCCTTTGCAATTATTGATTATATATGTAGGGAAGAAAATTCTGAGTCAGTTTAATTTTTCGACACGAAGATTTCAAAGTGTTTAAATAAACAATTACCAAGGTGCATTTTTTGTTTTTATTATATTTAAAACTCCCACCGACAGAGCTCCCATAGACTAATGGCTAGAGTGTTAGGCTTCCAAGCGAGTGGCCCTGGGTTCGAGTCCCAGCCTGAACGAAAATCTTCAATGTATACTTTTAGTTTCTAATTTGAAATTTCTTCTTCTTTTTTTTTTAATTTTTCTCTTTTGCGAATATTGATTATTTAAGTAGGGAGAAAAATTCTGAGTCAGTTTAATTATTCGACCTGTAAATTTCAAAGTGTTTGAATCAATAATTACCAAGGTGCATTTTTTGTTTTTATTATATTTAAGACTTCCATCGACAGAGCTCCGATAGCCTAATGGCTAGACCGTTGGGTTCCAAGCGCGTGGTACTGGGTTCGAGTCCCGGCCGGAACGAAAATCTTCCATGTATATATTTCTCTTCTAATTTGAAGATTCTTTTTTTTTTCAATTTCTTTCTTTTGCAAATATGGATTATTTATGTACGGAAGAAAATTCTGAGTCAGTGTTAATCATTCGACCTTTAGATTTCAAAGATTTTAGATCAATAATTACTAAGGTGCATTTTTTGTTTTTATTATAATTAAGACACCGATCAACAGAGATCTGATAGTATATTGGCGAGAGCGTTGGGCTTCCATGAGTGTCGCCCTGGGTTCAAATCCCAGCCGGAAAGGAAATCTTAAATGCAAATATTTTTTTCTAATTTTATAATTCTTGTTTTTTTATTTTTCATTTTTGCGAAGTCAGTCAGTTAGTCCTTCAGCCAGTCAGTCAAGCAGTCAGTCATTTAGTCTCAGTCAGTCAGTCCAGTCAGTCAGTCACGTCAGTCAGTCAGTTAGTCCTTCAGCCAGTAAGTCAAGCAGTCAGTCATTTAGTCTCAGTCAGTCAGTCATTCAGTCTCAGTCAGCATCTTCAGTCAGTCAGTCAGGCAGTCATCGATCAGTCATCGTGCAGTCAGTCAGTCAGTAAAGCTAGTCAGTCAGTCTCAGTCAGTCAGTCAGTCAGTCAGTCCAGTCCAGTCTCAGTCAGTCAGTCAGTCAGTCTCAGTCAGTCAGTCAGTCAGTCATTAAGTCAGTCAGTCAGTCAGGCAGTCAGTCAGTCGGTCAGCCTTATTCAGTCAGTCTGTCAGTCAGTCAGTCAGTCAGCCTTATTCAGTCAGTTTGTCAGTCATCCTTATTCAGTCAGTCGGTCAGTCCTGTCCAGTCAGTTAGTCAGTCAAGCAGTCAGTCAGGTAGTCAAGCAGTCAGTCAGTCAGTGTCAGTCAGTCATTTAGTCATTCAGTCAGTCAGTGAAATAGCCAGTCAGAGAGTCAAGCAGTCAGTCAGTCAGTCTCAGTCAGTCAGTTAGTCAGTCAGTCAGTCAGTCAGTCCAGTCTCAGTCAGTCAGGCAGTTAGTCAGTTAGTCTCGGTCAGTCAGTGAGTCAGTCAGTCAGTATCAGTCAGTCAGTGAGTCAGTCTGTCAGTCAGGCAGTATCAGTCAGTCAGTGAGTCAGTCTGTCAGTTAGGCAGTATCAGTCAGGCAGTAAGACTCCGCTCGACAGAACTCCGATAGCCTAATGGCTAGACCGCTGGTCTTCCAAGCGAGTGGCCTGGGTTCGAGTCCCAGCCGGAGCGAATATCTTCAATGTATATATTTCTTTTCTAATTTGAAAATTCTTTTTTTTTTCAATTTCTTTCCTTTGCAATTATTGATTATTTATGTAGGGAAGAAAATTCTGAGTCAGTTTAATTTTTCGACACGAAGATTTCAAAGTGTTTAAATAAACAATTACCAAGGTGCATTTTTTGTTTTTATTATATTTAAAACTCCCACCGACAGAGCTCCCATAGACTAATGGCTAGAGTGTTAGGCTTGAAAGCGAGTGGCCCTGGGTTCGAGTCCCAGCCTGAACGAAAATCTTCAATGTTTACTTTTAGTTTCTAATTTGAAATTTCTTCTTCTTTTTTTTTTAATTTTTCTCTTTTGCGAATATTGATTATTTATGTAGGGAGAAAAATTCTGAGTCAGTTTAATTATTCGACCTGTAAATTTCAAAGTGTTTGAATCAATAATTACCAAGGTGCATTTTTTGTTTTTATTATATTTAAGACTTCCATCGACAGAGCTCCGATAGCCTAATGGCTAGACCGTTGGGTTCCAAGCGCGTGGTACTGGGTTCGAGTCCCGGCCGGAACGAAATTCTTCCATGTATATATTTCTCTTCTAATTTGAAGATTCTTTTTTTTTTTCAATTTCTTTCTTTTGCAAATATGGATTATTTATGTACGGAAGAAAATTCTGAGTCAGTTTAATCATTCGACCTTTAGATTTCAAAGATTTTAGATCAATAATTACTAAGGTGCATTTTTTGTTTTTATTATAATTAAGACACCGATCAACAGAGATCCGATAGTATATTGGCGAGAGCGTTGGGCTTCCATGAGTGTCGCCCTGGGTTCAAATCCCAGCCGGAAAGGAAATCTTAAATGCAAATATTTTTTTCTAATTTTATAATTCTTTTTTTTTTATTTTTCCCTTTTGCGAAGTCAGTCAGTCAGTCTGACAGTCAATCAGTCAAGCACTCAGTCATTCAGTCTCAGTCAGTCAGTCCAGTCAGTCAGTCACTCAGTCAGTCAGTTAGTCCTTCAGCCAGTCAGTCAAGCAGTCAGTCATTTAGTCTCAGTCAGTCAGTCATTCAGTCAGTCAGTCAGTCAGGCAGTCAGTCAGTCAGTCAGTCGGTCCGTCCTGTGCAGTCAGTTAGTCACTAAAGCAGTCAGTCAGTCTCAGTCAGTCAGTCAGTCAGTCAGTCCAGTCCAGTCTCAGTCAGTCAGTCAGTCAGTCTCGGTCAGTCAGTCAGTCAGTCATTCACTCAGTCAGTCAGTCAGGCAGTCAGTCAGTCGGTCAGCCTTATTCAGTCAGTCTGTCAGTCAGTCAGTCAGTCAGCCTTATTCAGTCAGTCTGTCAGTCATCCTTATTCAGTCAGTCTGTCAGTCAGTCAGTCGGTCAGTCCTGTCCAGTCAGTTAGTCAGTCAAGCAGTCAGTCAGGTAGTCAAGCAGTCAGTCAGTCAGTGTCAGTCAGTCATTTAGTCATTCAGTCAGTCAGTGAAATAGCCAGTCAGAGAGTCAAGCAGTCAGTCAGTCAGTCTCAGTCAGTCAGTTAGTCAGTCAGTCAGTCAGTCAGTCAGTCAGTCCAGTCTCAGTCAGTCAGGCAGTTAGTCAGTCAGTCTCGGTCAGTCAGTGAGTCAGTCAGTCAGTATCAGTCAGTCAGTGAATCAGTCAGGCAGTATCAGTCAGGCAGTAAGACTCCGCTCGACAGAACTCCGATAGCCTAATGGCTAGACCGCTGGTCTTCCAAGCGAGTGGCCTGGGTTCGAGTCCCAGCCGGAGCGAATATCTTCAATGTATATATTTCTTTTCTAATTTGAAAATTCTTTTTTTTTTAATTTCTTTCCTTTGCAATTATTGATTATTTATGTAGGGAAGAAAATTCTGAGTCAGTTTAATTTTTCGACACGAAGATTTCAAAGTGTTTAAATAAACAATTACCAAGGTGCATTTTTTGTTTTTATTATATTTAAAACTCCCACCGACAGAGCTCCCATAGACTAATGGCTAGAGTGTTAGGCTTGAAAGCGAGTGGCCCTGGGTTCGAGTCCCAGCCTGAACGAAAATCTTCAATGTATACTTTTAGTTTCTAATTTGAAATTTCTTCTTCTTTTTTTTTAATTTTTCTCTTTTGCGAATATTGATTATTTATGTAGGGAGAAAAATTCTGAGTCAGTTTAATTATTCGACCTGTAAATTTCAAAGTGTTTGAATCAATAATTACCAAGGTGCATTTTTTGTTTTTATTATATTTAAGACTTCCATCGACAGAGCTCCGATAGCCTAATGGCTAGACCGTTGGGTTCCAAGCGCGTGGTACTGGGTTCGAGTCCCGGCCGGAACGAAAATCTTCCATGTATATATTTCTCTTCTAATTTGAAGATTCTTTTTTTTTTCAATTTCTTTCTTTTGCAAATATGGATTATTTATGTACGGAAGAAAATTCTGAGTCAGTTTAATCATTCGACCTTTAGATTTCAAAGATTTTAGATCAATAATTACTAAGGTGCATTTTTTGTTTTTATTATAATTAAGACACCGATCAACAGAGATCCGATAGTATATTGGCGAGAGCGTTGGGCTTCCATGAGTGTCGCCCTGGGTTCAAATCCCAGCCGGAAAGGAAATCTTAAATGCAAATATTTTTTTCTAATTTTATAATTCTTTTTTTTTTATTTTTCATTTTTGCGAAGTCAGTCAGTCAGTCTGACAGTCAATCAGTCAAGCACTCAGTCATTCAGTCTCAGTCAGTCAGTCCAGTCAGTCAGTCACTCAGTCAGTCAGTTAGTCCTTCAGCCAGTCAGTCATTTAGTCTCAGTCAGTCAGTCATTCAGTCAGTCAGTCAGTCAGGCAGTCAGTCAGTCGGTCAGTCCTGTGCAGTCAGTTAGTCACTAAAGCAGTCAGTCAGTCTCAGTCAGTCAGTCAGTCAGTCAGTCCAGTCCAGTCTCAGTCAGTCAGTCAGTCAGTCTCGGTCAGTCAGTAAGTCAGTCATTCAGTCAGTCAGTCAGTCAGGCAGTCAGTCAGTCGGTCAGCCTTATTCAGTCAGTCTGTCAGTCAGTCAGTCGGTCAGTCCTGTCCAGTCAGTTAGTCAGTCAAGCAGTCAGTCAGGTAGTCAAGCAGTCAGTCAGTCAGTCAGTCAGTCAGTCAGTCCAGTCTCAGTCAGTCAGGCAGTTAGTCAGTCAGTCTCGGTCAGTCAGTGAGTCAGTCAGTCAGTATCAGTCAGTCAGTGAGTCAGTCTGTCAGTCAGGCAGTATCAGTCAGGCAGTAAGACTCCGCTCGACAGAACTCCGATAGCCTAATGGCTAGACCGCTGGTCTTCCAAGCGAGTGGCCTGGGTTCGAGTCCCAGCCGGAGCGAATATCTTCAATGTATATATTTCTTTTCTAATTTGAAAATTCTTTTTTTTTTTTCAATTTCTTTCCTTTGCAATTATTGATTATTTATGTAGGGAAGAAAATTCTGAGTCAGTTTAATTTTTCGACACGAAGATTTCAAAGTGTTTAAATAAACAATTACCAAGGTGCATTTTTTGTTTTTATTATATTAAAAACTCCCATCGACAGAGCTCCCATAGACTAATGGCTAGAGTGTTAGGCATCCAAGCGAGTGGCCCTGGGTTCGAGTCCCAGCCTGAACGAAAATCTTCAATGTATACTTTTAGTTTCTAATTTGAAATTTCTTCTTCTTTTTTTTTAATTTTTCTCTTTTGCGAATATTGATTATTTATGTAGGGAGAAAAATTCTGAGTCAGTTTAATTATTCGACCTGTAAATTTCAAAGTGTTTGAATCAATAATTACCAAGGTGCATTTTTTGTTTTTATTATATTTAAGACTTCCATCGACAGAGCTCCGATAGCCTAATGGCTAGACCGTTGGGTTCCTAGCGCGTGGTAATGGGTTCGAGTCCCGGCCGGAAAGAAAATCTTAAATGCAAATATTTTTTTCTAATTTTATAATTCTTTTTTTTTTATTTTTCCCTTTTGCGAAGTCAGTCAGTCAGTCTGACAGTCAATCAGTCAAGCACTCAGTCATTCAGTCTCAGTCAGTCAGTCCAGTCAGTCAGTCACTCAGTCAGTCAGTTAGTCCTTCAGCCAGTCAGTCAAGCAGTCAGTCATTTAGTCTCAGTCAGTCAGTCATTCAGTCAGTCAGTCAGTCAGGCAGTCAGTCAGTCAGTCAGTCGGTCAGTCCTGTGCAGTCAGTTAGTCACTAAAGCAGTCAGTCAGTCTCAGTCAGTCAGTCAGTCAGTCAGTCAGTCCAGTCCAGTCTCAGTCAGTCAGTCAGTCAGTCTCGGTCAGTCAGTCAGTCATTCAGTCAGTCAGTCAGTCAGGCAGTCAGTCAGTCGGTCAGCCTTATTCAGTCAGTCTGTCAGTCAGTCAGTCAGTCAGCCTTATTCAGTCAGTCTGTCAGTCATCCTTATTCAGTCAGTCTGTCAGTCAGTCAGTCGGTCAGTCCTGTCCAGTCAGTTAGTCAGTCAAGCAGTCAGTCAGGTAGTCAAGCAGTCAGTCAGTCAGTGTCAGTCAGTCATTTAGTCATTCAGTCAGTCAGTGAAATAGCCAGTCAGAGAGTCAAGCAGTCAGTCAGTCAGTCTCAGTCAGTCAGTTAGTCAGTCAGTCAGTCAGTCAGTCAGTCAGTCCAGTCTCAGTCAGTCAGGCAGTTAGTCAGTCAGTCTCGGTCAGTCAGTGAGTCAGTCAGTCAGTATCAGTCAGTCAGTGAGTCAGTCTGTCAGTCAGGCAGTAAGACTCTGCTCGACAGAACTCCGATAGCCTAATGGCTAGACCGCTGGTCTTCCAAGCGAGTGGCCTGGGTTCGAGTCCCAGCCGGAGCGAATATCTTCAATGTATATATTTCTTTTCTAATTTGAAAATTCTTTTTTTTTTCAATTTCTTTCCTTTGCAATTATTGATTATTTATGTAGGGAAGAAAATTCTGAGTCAGTTTAATTTTTCGACACGAAGATTTCAAAGTGTTTAAATAAACAAATACCAAGGTGCATTTTTTGTTTTTATTATATTTAAAACTCCCACCGACAGAGCTCCCATAGACTAATGGCTAGAGTGTTAGGCTTCCAAGCGAGTGGCCCTGGGTTCGAGTCCCAGCCTGAACGAAAATCTTCAATGTATACTTTTAGTTTCTAATTTGAAATTTCTTCTTCTTTTTTTTTTAATTTTTCTCTTTTGCGAATATTGATTATTTATGTAGGGAGAAAAATTCTGAGTCAGTTTAATTATTCGACCTGTAAATTTCAAAGTGTTTGAATCAATAATTACCAAGGTGCATTTTTTGTTTTTATTATAATTAAGACACCGATCAACAGAGATCCGATAGTATATTTTCGAGAGCGTTGGGATTCCATGAGTGTCGCCCTGGGTTCAAATCCCAGCCGGAAAAGAAATCTTAAATGCAAATATTTTTTTCTAATTTTATAATTCTTTTTTTTTTATTTTTCCCTTTTGCGAAGTCAGTCAGTCAGTCTGACAGTCAATCAGTCAAGCACTCAGTCATTCAGTCTCAGTCAGTCAGTCCAGTCAGTCACTCAGTCAGTCAGTTAGTCCTTCAGCCAGTCAGTCAAGCAGTCAGTCATTTAGTCTCAGTCAGTCAGTCATTCAGTCAGTCAGGCAGTCAGGCAGTCAGTCAGTCAGTCAGTCGGTCAGTCCTGTGCAGTCAGTTAGTCACTAAAGCAGTCAGTCAGTCTCAGTCAGTCAGTCAGTCAGTCAGTCCAGTCCAGTCTCAGTCAGTCAGTCAGTCAGTCTCGGTCAGTCAGTCAGTCAGTCAGTCAGTCATTCAGTCAGTCAGGCAGTCAGTCAGTCGGTCAGCCTTATTCAGTCAGTCTGTCAGTCAGTCAGTCAGTCAGCCTTATTCAGTCAGTCTGTCAGTCATCCTTATTCAGTCAGTCTGTCAGTCAGTCAGTCGGTCAGTCCTGTCCAGTCAGTTAGTCAGTCAAGCAGTCAGTCAGGTAGTCAAGCAGTCAGTCAGTCAGTGTCAGTCAGTCATTTAGTCATTCAGTCAGTCAGTGAAATAGCCAGTCAGAGAGTCAAGCAGTCAGTCAGTCAGTCTCAGTCAGTCAGTTAGTCAGTCAGTCAGTCAGTAAGTCAGTCAGTCCAGTCTCAGTCAGTCAG
This sequence comes from Uloborus diversus, assembly GCF_026930045.1. Taxonomy (NCBI): domain Eukaryota; kingdom Metazoa; phylum Arthropoda; class Arachnida; order Araneae; family Uloboridae; genus Uloborus; species Uloborus diversus. The sequence goes on along the minus strand of NW_026558659.1, from coordinate 452,092 downwards.
GCAGTTAGTCAGTCAGTCTCGGTCAGTCAGTGAGTCAGTCAGTCAGTATCAGTCAGTCAGTGAGTCAGTCTGTCAGTCAGGCAGTATCAGTCAGGCAGTAAGACTCCGCTCGACAGAACTCCGATAGCCTAATGGCTAGACCGCTGGTCTTCCAAGCGAGTGGCCTGGGTTCGAGTCCCAGCCGGAGCGAATATCTTCAATGTATATATTTCTTTTCTAATTTGAAAATTCTTTTTTTTTTCAATTTCTTTCCTTTGCAATTATTGGTTATTTATGTAGGGAAGAAAATTCTGAGTCAGTTTAATTTTTCGACACAAAGATTTCAAAGTGTTTAAATAAACAATTACCAAGGTGCATTTTTTGTTTTTATTATATTTAAAACTCCCACCGACAGAGCTCCCATAGACTAATGGCTAGAGTGTTAGGCTTCCAAGCGAGTGGCCCTGGGTTCGAGTCCCAGCCTGAACGAAAATCTTCAATGTATACTTTTAGTTTCTAATTTGAAATTTCTTCTTCTTTTTTTTTAAATTTTTCTCTTTTGCGAATATTGATTATTTATGTAGGGAGAAAAATTCTGAGTCAGTTTAATTTTTCGACCTGTAAATTTCAAAGTGTTTGAATCAATAATTACCAAGGTGCATTTTTTGTTTTTATTATATTTAAGACTTCCATCGACAGAGCTCCGATAGCCTAATGGCTAGACCGTTGGGTTCCAAGCGCGTGGTACTGGGTTCGAGTCCCGGCCGGAACGAATATCTTCCATGTATATATTTCTCTTCTAATTTGAAGATTCTTTTTTTTTTCAATTTCTTTCTTTTGCAAATATGGATTATTTATGTACGGAAGAAAATTCTGAGTCAGTTTAATCATTCGACCTTTAGATTTCAAAGATTTTAGATCAATAATTACTAAGGTGCATTTTTTGTTTTTATTATAATTAAGACACCGATCAACAGAGATCCGATAGTATATTGGCGAGAGCGTTTTGGCTTCCATGAGTGTCGCCCTGGGTTCAAATACCAGCCGGAAAGGAAATCTTGAATGCAAATATTTTTTTCTAATTTTATAATTCTTTTTTTTTTTATTTTTCCCTTTTGCGAAGTCAGTCAGTCAGTCTGACAGTCAATCAGTCAAGCACTCAGTCATTCAGTCTCAGTCAGTCAGTCCAGTCAGTCAGTCACTCAGTCAGTCAGTTAGTCCTTCAGCCAGTCAGTCAAGCAGTCAGTCATTTAGTCTCAGTCAGTCAGTCATTCAGTCAGTCAGTCAGGCAGTCAGTCAGTCAGTCAGTCGGTCAGTCCTGTGCAGTCAGTTAGTCACTAAAGCAGTCAGTCAGTCTCAGTCAGTCAGTCAGTCAGTCAGTCCAGTCCAGTCTCAGTCAGTCAGTCAGTCAGTCTCGGTCAGTCAGTCAGTCAGTCATTCAGTCAGTCAGTCAGTCAGTCAGTCAGTCAGTCGGTCAGCCTTATTCAGTCAGTCTGTCAGTCAGTCAGTCAGTCATCCTTATTCAGTCAGTCTGTCAGTCAGTCAGTCGGTCAGTCCTGTCCAGTCAGTTAGTCAGTCAAGCAGTCAGTCAGGTAGTCAAGCAGTCAGTCAGTCAGTGTCAGTCAGTCATTTAGTCATTCAGTCAGTCAGTGAAATAGCCAGTCAGAGAGTCAAGCAGTCAGTCAGTCAGTCTCAGTCAGTCAGTTAGTCAGTCAGTCAGTCAGTCAGTCAGTCAGTCCAGTCTCAGTCAGTCAGGCAGTTAGTCAGTCAGTCTCGGTCAGTCAGTGAGTCAGTCAGTCAGTATCAGTCAGTCTGTGAGTCAGTCTGTCAGTCAGGCAGTATCAGTCAGGCAGTAAGACTCCGCTCGACAGAACTCCGATAGCCTAATGGCTAGACCGCTGGTCTTCCAAGCGAGTGGCCTGGGTTCGAGTCCCAGCCGGAGCGAATTTCTTCAATGTATATATTTCTTTTCTAATTTGAAAATTCTTTTTTTTTTCAATTTCTTTCCTTTGCAATTATTGATTATTTATGTAGGGAAGAAAATTCTGAGTCAGTTTAATTTTTCGACACGAAGATTTCAAAGTGTTTAAATAAACAAATACCAAGGTGCATTTTTTGTTTTTATTATATTTAAAACTCCCACCGACAGAGCTCCCATAGACTAATGGCTAGAGTGTTAGGCTTCCAAGCGAGTGGCCCTGGGTTCGAGTCCCAGCCTGAACGAAAGTCTTCAATGTATACTTTTAGTTTCTAATTTGAAATTTCTTCTTCTTTTTTTTTAAATTTTTCTCTTTTGCGAATATTGATTATTTATGTAGGGAGAAAAATTCTGAGTCAGTTTAATTATTCGACCTGTAAATTTCAAAGTGTTTGAATCAATAATTACCAAGGTGCATTTTTTGTTTTTATTATATTTAAGACTTCCATCGACAGAGCTCCGATAGCCTAATGGCTAGACCGTTGGGTTCCAAGCGCGTGGTACTGGGTTCGAGTCCCGGCCGGAACGAAAATCTTCCATGTATATATTTCTCTTCTAATTTGAAGATTCTTTTTTTTTTCAATTTCTTTCTTTTGCAAATATGGATTATTTATGTACGGAAGAAAATTCTGAGTCAGTTTAATCATTCGACCTTTAGATTTCAAAGATTTTAGATCAATAATTACTAAGGTGCATTTTTTGTTTTTATTATAATTAAGACACCGATAAACAGAGATCCGATAGTATATTGGCGAGAGCGTTGGGCTTCCATGAGTGTCGCCCTGGGTTCAAATCCCAGCCGGAAAGGAAATCTTGAATGCAAATATTTTTTTCTAATTTTATAATTCTTTTTTTTTTATTTTTCCCTTTTGCGAAGTCAGTCAGTCAGTCTGACAGTCAATCAGTCAAGCACTCAGTCATTCAGTCTCAGTCAGTCAGTCCAGTCAGTCAGTCACTCAGTCAGTCAGTTAGTCCTTCAGCCAGTCAGTCAAGCAGTCAGTCATTTAGTCTCAGTCAGTCAGTCATTCAGTCAGTCAGTCAGTCAGGCAGTCAGTCAGTCAGTCAGTCGGTCAGTCCTGTGCAGTCAGTTAGTCACTAAAGCAGTCAGTCAGTCTCAGTCAGTCAGTCAGTCAGTCAGTCAGTCCAGTCCAGTCTCAGTCAGTCAGTCAGTCAGTCTCGGTCAGTCAGTCAGTCATTCAGTCAGTCAGTCAGTCAGGCAGTCAGTCAGTCGGTCAGCCTTATTCAGTCAGTCTGTCAGTCAGTCAGTCAGTCAGCCTTATTCAGTCAGTCTGTCAGTCATCCTTATTCAGTCAGTCTGTCAGTCAGTCAGTCGGTCAGTCCTGTCCAGTCAGTTAGTCAGTCAAGCAGTCAGTCAGGTAGTCAAGCAGTCAGTCAGTCAGTGTCAGTCAGTCATTTAGTCATTCAGTCAGTCAGTGAAATAGCCAGTCAGAGAGTCAAGCAGTCAGTCAGTCAGTCTCAGTCAGTCAGTTAGTCAGTCAGTCAGTCAGTCAGTCAGTCAGTCCAGTCTCAGTCAGTCAGGCAGTTAGTCAGTCAGTCTCGGTCAGTCAGTGAGTCAGTCAGTCAGTATCAGTCAGTCAGTGAGTCAGTCTGTCAGTCAGGCAGTATCAGTCAGGCAGTAAGACTCCGCTCGACAGAACTCCGATAGCCTAATGGCTAGACCGCTGGTCTTCCAAGCGAGTGGCCTGGGTTCGAGTCCCAGCCGGAGCGAATATCTTCAATGTATATATTTCTTTTCTAATTTGAAAATTCTTTTTTTTTTCAATTTCTTTCCTTTGCAATTATTGATTATTTATGTAGGGAAGAAAATTCTGAGTCAGTTTAATTTTTCGACACGAAGATTTCAAAGTGTTTAAATAAACAAATACCAAGGTGCATTTTTTGTTTTTATTATATTTAAAACTCCCACCGACAGAGCTCCCATAGACTAATGGCTAGAGTGTTAGGCTTCCAAGCGAGTGGCCCTGGGTTCGAGTCCCAGCCTGAACGAAAATCTTCAATGTATACTTTTAGTTTCTAATTTGAAATTTCTTCTTCTTTTTTTTTTAATTTTTCTCTTTTGCGAATATTGATTATTTATGTAGGGAGAAAAATTCTGAGTCAGTTTAATTATTCGACCTGTAAATTTCAAAGTGTTTGAATCAATAATTACCAAGGTGCATTTTTTGTTTTTATTATAATTAAGACACCGATCAACAGAGATCCGATAGTATATTTTCGAGAGCGTTGGGATTCCATGAGTGTCGCCCTGGGTTCAAATCCCAGCCGGAAAAGAAATCTTAAATGCAAATATTTTTTTCTAATTTTATAATTCTTTTTTTTTTATTTTTCCCTTTTGCGAAGTCAGTCAGTCAGTCTGACAGTCAATCAGTCAAGCACTCAGTCATTCAGTCTCAGTCAGTCAGTCCAGTCAGTCAGTCACTCAGTCAGTCAGTTAGTCCTTCAGCCAGTCAGTCAAGCAGTCAGTCATTTAGTCTCAGTCAGTCAGTCATTCAGTCAGTCAGGCAGTCAGGCAGTCAGTCAGTCAGTCAGTCGGTCAGTCCTGTGCAGTCAGTCACTAAAGCAGTCAGTCAGTCTCAGTCAGTCAGTCAGTCAGTCAGTCCAGTCCAGTCTCAGTCAGTCAGTCAGTCCAGTCCAGTCTCAGTCAGTCAGTCAGTCAGTCTCGGTCAGTCAGTCAGTCAGTCAGTCAGTCATTCAGTCAGTCAGGCAGTCAGTCAGTCGGTCAGCCTTATTCAGTCAGTCTGTCAGTCAGTCAGTCAGTCAGCCTTATTCAGTCAGTCTGTCAGTCATCCTTATTCAGTCAGTCTGTCAGTCAGTCAGTCGGTCAGTCCTGTCCAGTCAGTTAGTCAGTCAAGCAGTCAGTCAGGTAGTCAAGCAGTCAGTCAGTCAGTGTCAGTCAGTCATTTAGTCATTCAGTCAGTCAGTGAAATAGCCAGTCAGAGAGTCAAGCAGTCAGTCAGTCAGTCTCAGTCAGTCAGTTAGTCAGTCAGTCAGTCAGTAAGTCAGTCAGTCCAGTCTCAGTCAGTCAGGCAGTTAGTCAGTCAGTCTCGGTCAGTCAGTGAGTCAGTCAGTCAGTATCAGTCAGTCAGTGAGTCAGTCTGTCAGTCAGGCAGTATCAGTCAGGCAGTAAGACTCCGCTCGACAGAACTCCGATAGCCTAATGGCTAGACCGCTGGTCTTCCAAGCGAGTGGCCTGGGTTCGAGTCCCAGCCGGAGCGAATATCTTCAATGTATATATTTCTTTTCTAATTTGAAAATTCTTTTTTTTTTCAATTTCTTTCCTTTGCAATTATTGATTATTTATGTAGGGAAGAAAATTCTGAGTCAGTTTAATTTTTCGACACGAAGATTTCAAAGTGTTTAAATAAACAATTACCAAGGTGCATTTTTTGTTTTTATTATATTTAAAACTCCCACCGACAGAGCTCCCATAGACTAATGGCTAGAGTGTTAGGCTTCCAAGCGAGTGGCCCTGGGTTCGAGTCCCAGCCTGAACGAAAATCTTCAATGTATACTTTTAGTTTCTAATTTGAAATTTCTTCTTCTTTTTTTTTAAATTTTTCTCTTTTGCGAATATTGATTATTTATGTAGGGAGAAAAATTCTGAGTCAGTTTAATTATTCGACCTGTAAATTTCAAAGTGTTTGAATCAATAATTACCAAGGTGCATTTTTTGTTTTTATTATATTTAAGACTTCCATCGACAGAGCTCCGATAGCCTAATGGCTAGACCGTTGGGTTCCAAGCGCGTAGTACTGGGTTCGAGTCCCGGCCGGAACGAATATCTTCCATGTATATATTTCTCTTCTAATTTGAAGATTCTTTTTTTTTTCAATTTCTTTCTTTTGCAAATATGGATTATTTATGTACGGAAGAAAATTCTGAGTCAGTTTAATCATTCGACCTTTAGATTTCAAAGATTTTAGATCAATAATTACTAAGGTGCATTTTTTGTTTTTATTATAATTAAGACACCGATCAACAGAGATCCGATAGTATATTGGCGAGAGCGTTGGGCTTCCATGAGTGTCGCCCTGGGTTCAAATCCCAGCCGGAAAGGAAATCTTGAATGCAAATATTTTTTTCTAATTTTATAATTCTTTTTTTTTTATTTTTCCCTTTTGCGAAGTCAGTCAGTCAGTCTGACAGTCAATCAGTCAAGCACTCAGTCATTCAGTCTCAGTCAGTCAGTCCAGTCAGTCAGTCACTCAGTCAGTCAGTTAGTCCTTCAGCCAGTCAGTCAAGCAGTCAGTCATTTAGTCTCAGTCAGTCAGTCATTCAGTCAGTCAGTCAGTCAGGCAGTCAGTCAGTCAGTCAGTCGGTCAGTCCTGTGCAGTCAGTTAGTCACTAAAGCAGTCAGTCAGTCTCAGTCAGTCAGTCAGTCAGTCAGTCAGTCCAGTCCAGTCTCAGTCAGTCAGTCAGTCAGTCTCGGTCAGTCAGTCAGTCAGTCATTCAGTCAGTCAGTCAGTCAGTCAGTCAGTCAGTCGGTCAGCCTTATTCAGTCAGTCTGTCAGTCAGTCAGTCAGTCATCCTTATTCAGTCAGTCTGTCAGTCAGTCAGTCGGTCAGTCCTGTCCAGTCAGTTAGTCAGTCAAGCAGTCAGTCAGGTAGTCAAGCAGTCAGTCAGTCAGTGTCAGTCAGTCATTTAGTCATTCAGTCAGTCAGTGAAATAGCCAGTCAGAGAGTCAAGTAGTCAGTCAGTCAGTCTCAGTCAGTCACTTAGTCAGTCAGTCAGTCAGTCAGTCAGTCAGTCCAGTCTCAGTCAGTCAGGCAGTTAGTCAGTCAGTCTCGGTCAGTCAGTGAGTCAGTCAGTCAGTATCAGTCAGTCAGTGAGTCAGTCTGTCAGTCAGGCAGTATCAGTCAGGCAGTAAGACTGCGCTCGACAGAACTCCGATAGCCTAATGGCTAGACCGCTGGTCTTCCAAGCGAGTGGCCTGGGTTCGAGTCCCAGCCGGAGCGAATTTCTTCAATGTATATATTTCTTTTCTAATTTGAAAATTCTTTTTTTTTTCAATTTCTTTCCTTTGCAATTATTGATTATTTATGTAGGGAAGAAAATTCTGAGTCAGTTTAATTTTTCGACACGAAGATTTCAAAGTGTTTAAATAAACAAATACCAAGGTGCATTTTTTGTTTTTATTATATTTAAAACTCCCACCGACAGAGCTCCCATAGACTAATGGCTAGAGTGTTAGGCTTCCAAGCGAGTGGCCCTGGGTTCGAGTCCCAGCCTGAACGAAAGTCTTCAATGTATACTTTTAGTTTCTAATTTGAAATTTCTTCTTCTTTTTTTTTAAATTTTTCTCTTTTGCGAATATTGATTATTTATGTAGGGAGAAAAATTCTGAGTCAGTTTAATTATTCGACCTGTAAATTTCAAAGTGTTTGAATCAATAATTGCCAAGGTGCATTTTTTGTTTTTATTATATTTAAGACTTCCATCGACAGAGCTCCGATAGCCTAATGGCTAGACCGTTGGGTTCCAAGCGCGTGGTACTGGGTTCGAGTCCCGGCCGGAACGAAAATCTTCCATGTATATATTTCTCTTCTAATTTGAAGATTCTTTTTTTTTTCAATTTCTTTCTTTTGCAAATATGGATTATTTATGTACGGAAGAAAATTCTGAGTCAGTTTAATCATTCGACCTTTAGATTTCAAAGATTTTAGATCAATAATTACTAAGGTGCATTTTTTGTTTTTATTATAATTAAGACACCGATCAACAGAGATCCGATAGTATATTGGCGAGAGCGTTGGGCTTTAATGAGTGTCGCCCTGGGTTCAAATCCCAGCCGGAAAGGAAATCTTGAATGCAAATATTTTTTTCTAATTTTATAATTCTTTTTTTTTTATTTTTCCCTTTTGCGAAGTCAGTCAGTCAGTCTGACAGTCAATCAGTCAAGCACTCAGTCATTCAGTCTCAGTCAGTCAGTCCAGTCAGTCAGTCACTCAGTCAGTCAGTTAGTCCTTCAGCCAGTCACTCAAGCAGTCAGTCATTTAGTCTCAGTCAGTCAGTCATTCAGTCAGTCAGTCAGTCAGGCAGTCAGTCAGTCAGTCAGTCGGTCAGTCCTGTGCAGTCAGTTAGTCACTAAAGCAGTCAGTCAGTCTCAGTCAGTCAGTCAGTCAGTCAGTCCAGTCCAGTCTCAGTCAGTCAGTCAGTCAGTCTCGGTCAGTCAGTCAGTCAGTCATTCAGTCAGTCAGTCAGTCAGTCAGTCAGTCAGTCGGTCAGCCTTATTCAGTCAGTCTGTCAGTCAGTCAGTCAGTCATCCTTATTCAGTCAGTCTGTCAGTCAGTCAGTCGGTCAGTCCTGTCCAGTCAGTTAGTCAGTCAAGCAGTCAGTCAGGTAGTCAAGCAGTCAGTCAGTCAGTGTCAGTCAGTCATTTAGTCATTCAGTCAGTCAGTGAAATAGCCAGTCAGAGAGTCAAGCAGTCAGTCAGTCAGTCTCAGTCAGTCAGTTAGTCAGTCAGTCAGTCAGTCAGTCAGTCAGTCCAGTCTCAGTCAGTCAGGCAGTTAGTCAGTCAGTCTCGGTCAGTCAGTGAGTCAGTCAGTCAGTATCAGTCAGTCAGTGAGTCAGTCTGTCAGTCAGGCAGTATCAGTCAGGCAGTAAGACTCCGCTCGACAGAACTCCGATAGCCTAATGGCTAGACCGCTGGTCTTCCAAGCGAGTGGCCTGGGTTCGAGTCCCAGCCGGAGCGAATTTCTTCAATGTATATATTTCGTTTCTAATTTGAAAATTCTTTTTTTTTTCAATTTCTTTCCTTTGCAATTATTGATTATTTATGTAGGGAAGAAAATTCTGAGTCAGTTTAATTTTTCGACACGAAGATTTCAAAGTGTTTAAATAAACAAATACCAAGGTGCATTTTTTGTTTTTATTATATTTAAAACTCCCACCGACAGAGCTCCCATAGACTAATGGCTAGAGTGTTAGGCTTCCAAGCGAGTGGCCCTGGGTTCGAGTCCCAGCCTGAACGAAAATCTGCAATGTATACTTTTAGTTTCTAATTTGAAATTTCTTCTCCTTTTTTTTTTAATTTTTCTCTTTTCCGAATATTGATTATTTATGTAGGGAGAAAAATTCTGAGTCAGTTTAATTATTCGACCTGTAAATTTCAAAGTGTTTGAATCAATAATTACCAAGGTGCATTTTTTGTTTTTATTATATTTAAGACTTCCATCGACAGAGCTCCGATAGCCTAATGGCTAGACCGTTGGGTTCCAAGCGCGTGGTACTGGGTTCGAGTCCCGGCCGGAACGAAAATCTTCCATGTATATATTTCTCTTCTAATTTGAAGATTATTTTTTTTTTCAATTTCTTTCTTTTGCAAATATGGATTATTTATGTACGGAAGAAAATTCTGAGTCAGTTTAATCATTCGACCTTTAGATTTCAAAGATTTTAGATCAATAATTACTAAGGTGCATTTTTTGTTTTTATTATAATTAAGACACCGATCAACAGAGGTCCGATAGTATATTGGCGAGAGCGTTGGGCTTCCATGAGTGTCGCCCTGGGTTCAAATCCCAGCCGGAAAGGAAAACTTGAATGCAAAAATTTTTTTCTAATTTTATAATTCTTTTTTTTTTATTTTTCCCTTTTGCGAAGTCAGTCAGTCAGTCTGACAGTCAATCAGTCAATCACTCAGTCATTCAGTCTCAGTCAGTCAGTCCAGTCAGTCAGTCTCTCAGTCAGTCAGTTAGTCCTTCAGCCAGTCAGTCAAGCAGTCAGTCATTTAGTCTCAGTCAGTCAGTCATTCAGTCAGTCAGTCAGTCAGGCAGTCATTCAGTCAGTCAGTCGGTCAGTCCTGTGCAGTCAGTTAGTCACTAAAGCAGTCAGTCAGTCTCAGTCAGTCAGTCAGTCAGTCAGTCAGTCCAGTCCAGTCTCAGTCAGTCAGTCAGTCAGTCTCGGTCAGTCAGTCTCGGTCAGTCAGTCAGTCAGTCAGTCAGTCAGTCAGGCAGTCAGTCAGTCGGTCAGCCTTATTCAGTCAGTCTGTCAGTCAGTCAGTCAGTCAGCCTTATTCAGTCAGTCTGTCAGTCATCCTTATTCAGTCAGTCTGTCAGTCAGTCAGTCGGTCAGTCCTGTCCAGTCAGTTAGTCAGTCAAGCAGTCAGTCAGGTAGTCAAGCAGTCAGTCAGTCAGTCTCAGTCAGTCAGTTAGTCAGTCAGTCAGTCAGTCAGTCAGTCAGTCCAGTCTCAGTCAGTCAGGCAGTTAGTCAGTCAGTCTCGGTCAGTCAGTGAGTCAGTCAGTCAGTATCAGTCAGTCAGTGAGTCAGTCTGTCAGTCAGGCAGTATCAGTCAGGCAGTAAGACTCCGCTCGACAGAACTCCGATAGCCTAATGGCTAGACCGCTGGTCTTCCAAGCGAGTGGCCTGGGTTCGAGTCCCAGCCGGAGCGAATATCTTCAATGTATATATTTCTTTTCTAATTTGAAAATTCTTTTTTTTTTCAATTTCTTTCCTTTGCAATTATTGATTATTTATGTAGGGAAGAAAATTCTGAGTCAGTTTAATTTTTCGACACGAAGATTTCAAAGTGTTTAAATAAACAATTACCAAGGTGCATTTTTTGTTTTTATTATATTTAAAACTCCCACCGACAGAGCTCCCATAGACTAATGGCTAGAGTGTTAGGCTTCCAAGCGAGTGGCCCTGGGTTCGAGTCCCAGCCTGAACGAAAATCTTCAATGTATACTTTTAGTTTCTAATTTGAAATTTCTTCTTCTTTTTTTTTAATTTTTCTCTTTTGCGAATATTGATTATTTATGTAGGGAGAAAAATTCTGAGTCAGTTTAATTATTCGACCTGTAAATTTCAAAGTGTTTGAATCAATAATTACCAAGGTGCATTTTTTGTTTTTATTATATTTAAGACTTCCATCGACAGAGCTCCGATAGCCTAATGGCTAGACCGTTGGGTTCCTAGCGCGTGGTACTGGGTTCGAGTCCCGGCCGGAAAGGAAATCTTAAATGCAAATATTTTTTTCTAATTTTATAATTCTTTTTTTTTATTTTTCCCTTTTGCGAAGTCAGTCAGTCAGTCTGACAGTCAATCAGTCAAGCACTCAGTCATTCAGTCTCAGTCAGTCAGTCCAGTCAGTCAGTCACTCAGTCAGTCAGTTAGTCCTTCAGCCAGTCAGTCAAGCAGTCAGTCATTTAGTCTCAGTCAGTCAGTCATTCAGTCAGTCAGTCAGGCAGTCAGTCAGTCAGTCAGTCAGTCGGACAGTCCTGTGCAGTCAGTTAGTCACTAAAGCAGTCAGTCAGTCTCAGTCAGTCAGTCAGTCAGTCAGTCCAGTCCAGTCTCAGTCAGTCAGTCAGTTAGTCCCGGTCAGTCAGTCAGTCAGTCATTCAGTCAGTCAGTCAGTCAGGCAGTCAGTCAGTCGGTCAGCCTTATTCAGTCAGTCTGTCAGTCAGTCAGTCAGTCAGCCTTATTCAGTCAGTCTGTCAGTCATCCTTATTCAGTCAGTCTGTCAGTCAGTCAGTCGGTCAGTCCTGTCCAGTCAGTTAGTCAGTCAAGCAGTCAGTCAGGTAGTCAAGCAGTCAGTCAGTCAGTGTCAGTCAGTCATTTAGTCATTCAGTCAGTCAGTGAAATAGCCAGTCAGAGAGTCAAGCAGTCAGTCAGTCAGTCTCAGTCAGTCAGTTAGTCAGTCAGTCAGTCAGTCAGTCAGTCAGTCCAGTCTCAGTCAGTCAGGCAGTTAGTCAGTCAGTCTCGGTCAGTCAGTGAGTCAGTCAGTCAGTATCAGTCAGTCAGTGAGTCAGTCTGTCAGTCAGGCAGTATCAGTCAGGCAGTAAGACTCCGCTCGACAGAACTCCGATAGCCTAATGGCTAGACCGCTGGTCTTCCAAGCGAGTGGCCTGGGTTCGAGTCCCAGCCGGAGCGAATATCTTCAATGTATATATTTCTTTTATAATTTGAAAATTCTTTTTTTTTTTTCAATTTCTTTCCTTTGCAATTATTGATTATTTATGTAGGGAAGAAAATTCTGAGTCAGTTTAATTTTTCGACACGAAGATTTCAAAGTGTTTAAATAAACAATTACCAAGGTGCATTTTTTGTTTTTATTATATTTAAAACTCCCACCGACAGAGCTCCCATAGACTAATGGCTAGAGTGTTAGGCTTCCAAGCGAGTGGCCCTGGGTTCGAGTCCCAGCCTGAACGAAAATCTTCAATATATACTTTTAGTTTCTAATTTGAAATTTCTTCTTCTTTTTTTTTTAATTTTTCTCTTTTGCGAATATTGATTATTTATGTAGGGAGAAAAATTCTGAGTCAGTTTAATTATTCGACCTGTAAATTTCAAAGTGTTTGAATAAATAATTACCAAGGTGCATTTTTTGTTTTTATTATATTTAAGACTTCCAACGACAGAGCTCCGATAGCCTAATGGCTAGACCGTTGGGTTCCAAGCGCGTGGTACTGGGTTCGAGTCCCGGCCGGAACGAAAATCTTCCATGTATATATTTCTCTTCTAATTTGAAGATTCTTTTTTTTTTTTTCAATTTCTTTCTTTTGCAAATATGGATTATTTATGTACGGAAGAAAATTCTGAGTCAGTTTAATCATTCGATATTTAGATTTCAAAGATTTTAGATCAATAATTACTAAGGTGCATTTTTTGTTTTTATTATAACTAAGACACCGATCAACAGAGATCCGATAGTATATTGGCGAGAGCGTTGGGCTTCCATGAGTGTCGCCCTGGGTTCGAATCCCAGCCGGAAGGAAATCTTAAATGCAAATATTTTTTTCTAATTTTATAATTCTTTTTTTTTTATTTTTCCCTTTTGCGAAGTCAGTCAGTCAGTCTGACAGTCAATCAGTCAAGCACTCAGTCATTCAGTGTCAGTCAGTCAGTTAGTCCTTCAGCCAGTCAGTCAAGCAGTCAGTCATTTAGTCTCAGTCAGTCAGTCATTCAGTCAGTCAGTCAGTCAGTCAGTCAGTCAGTCAGTCAGTCGGTCAGTCCTGTGCAGTCAGTTAGTCACTAAAGCAGTCAGTCAGTCTCAGTCAGTCAGTCAGTCAGTCAGTCCAGTCCAGTCTCAGTCAGTCAGTCAGTCAGTCTCGGTCAGTCAGTCAGTCAGTCATTCAGTCAGTCAGTCAGTCAGGCAGTCAGTCAGTCGGTCAGCCTTATTCAGTCAGTCTGTCAGTCAGTCAGTCAGTCAGCCTTATTCAGTCAGTCTGTCAGTCATCCTTATTCAGTCAGTCTGTCAGTCAGTCAGTCGGTCAGTCCTGTCCAGTCAGTTAGTCAGTCAAGCAGTCAGTCAGGTAGTCAAGCAGTCAGTCAGTCAGTGTCAGTCAGTCATTTAGTCATTCAGTCAGTCAGTGAAATAGCCAGTCAGAGAGTCAAGCAATCAGTCAGTCAGTCTCAGTCAGTCAGTCCAGTCTCAGTCAGTCAGGCAGTTAGTCAGTCAGTCTCGGTCAGTCAGTGAGTCAGTCAGTCAGTATCAGTCAGTCAGTGAGTCAGTCTGTCAGTCAGGCAGTATCAGTCAGGCAGTAAGACTCCGCTCGACAGAACTCCGATAGCCTAATGGCTAGACCGCTGGTCTTCCAAGCGAGTGGCCTGGGTTCGAGTCCCAGCCGGAGCGAATATCTTCAATGTATATATTTCTTTTCTAATTTGAAAATTCTTTTTTTTTTCAATTTCTTTCCTTTGCAATTATTGATTATTTATGTAGGGAAGAAAATTCTGAGTCAGTTTAATTTTTCGACACGAAGATTTCAAAGTGTTTAAATAAACAATTACCAAGGTGCATTTTTTGTTTTTATTATATTTAAAACTCCCACCGACAGAGCTCCCATAGACTAATGGCTAGAGTGTTAGGCTTCCAAGCGAGTGGCCCTGGGTTCGAGTCCCAGCCTGAACGAAAATCTTCAATGTATACTTTTAGTTTCTAATTTGAAATTTCTTCTTCTTTTTTTTTTATTTTTCTCTTTTGCGAATATTGATTATTTATGTAGGGAGAAAAATTCTGAGTCAGTTTAATTATTCGACCTGTAAATTTCAAAGTGTTTGAATCAATAATTACCAAGGTGCATTTTTTGTTTTTATTATATTTAAGACTTCCATCGACAGAGCTCCGATAGCCTAATGGCTAGACCGTTGGGTTCCAAGCGCGTGGTACTGGGTTCGAGTCCCGGCCGGAACGAAAATCTTCCATGTATATATTTCTCTTCTAATTTGAAGATTCTTTTTTTTTTCAATTTCTTTCTTTTGCAAATATGGATTATTTATGTACGGAAGAAAATTCTGAGTCAGTTTAATCATTCGACCTTTAGATTTCAAAGATTTTAGATCAATAATTACTAAGGTGCATTTTTTGTTTTTATTATAATTAAGACACCGATCAACAGAGATCCGATAGTATATTGGCGAGAGCGTTGGGCTTCCATGAGTGTCGCCCTCGGTTCAAATCCCAGCCGGAACGGAAATCTTAAATGCAAATATTTTTTTCTAATTTTATAATTCTATTTTTTTTATTTTTCCCTTTTGCGAAGTCAGTCAGTCAGTCTGACAGTCAATCAGTCAAGCACTCAGTCATTCAGTCTCAGTCAGTCAGTCCAGTCAGTCAGTCACTCAGTCAGTCAGTTAGTCCTTCAGCCAGTCAGTCAAGCAGTCAGTCATTTAGTCTCAGTCAGTCAGTCATTCAGTCAGTCAGTCAGTCAGGCAGTCAGTCAGTCAGTCAGTCGGTCAGTCCTGTGCAGTCAGTTAGTCACTAAAGCAGTCAGTCAGTCTCAGTCAGTCAGTCAGTCCAGTCCAGTCTCAGTCAGTCAGTCAGTCAGTCAGTCTCGGTCAGTCAGTCAGTCATTCAGTCATTCAGTCAGGCAGTCAGTCAGTCGGTCAGCCTTATTCAGTCAGTCTGTCAGTCAGTCAGTCAGTCAGCCTTATTCAGTCAGTCTGTCAGTCATCCTTATTCAGTCAGTCTGTCAGTCAGTCAGTCGGTCAGTCCTGTCCAGTCAGTTAGTCAGTCAAGCAGTCAGTCAGGTAGTCAAGCAGTCAGTCAGTCAGTGTCAGTCAGTCATTTAGTCATTCAGTCAGTCAGTGAAATAGCCAGTCAGAGAGTCAAGCAGTCAGTCAGTCAGTCAGTCAGTCAGTCAGTCAGTCCAGTCTCAGTCAGTCAGGAAGTTAGTCAGTCAGTCTCGGTCAGTCAGTGAGTCAGTCAGTCAGTATCAGTCAGTCAGTGAGTCAGTCTGTCAGTCAGGCAGTATCAGTCAGGCAGTAAGACTCCGCTCGACAGAACTCCGATAGCCTAATGGCTAGACCGCTGGTCTTCCAAGCGAGTGGCCTGGGTTCGAGTCCCAGCCGGAGCGAATATCTTCAATGTATATATTTCTTTTCTAATTTGAAAATTCTTTTTTTTTTCAATTTCTTTCCTTTGCAATTATTGATTATTTATGTAGGGAAGAAAATTCTGAGTCAGTTTAATTTTTCGACACGAAGATTTCAAAGTGTTTAAATAAACAATTACCAAGGTGCATTTTTTGTTTTTATTATATTAAAAACTCCCACCGACAGAGCTCCCATAGACTAATGGCTAGAGTGTTAGGCTTCCAAGCGAGTGGCCCTGGGTTCGAGTCCCAGCCTGAACGAAAATCTTCGATGTATACTTTTAGTTTCTAATTTGAAATTTCTTCTTCTTTTTTTTTAATTTTTCTCTTTTGCGAATATTGATTATTTATGTAGGGAGAAAAATTCTGAGTCAGTTTAATTATTCGACCTGTAAATTTCAAAGTGTTTGAATCAATAATTACCAAGGTGCATTTATTGTTTTTATTATATTTAAGACTTCCATCGACAGAGCTCCGATAGCCTAATGGCTAGACCGTTGGGTTCCTAGCGCGTGGTACTGGGTTCGAGTCCCGGCCGGAAAGGAAATCTTAAATGCAAATATTTTTTTATAATTCTTTTTTTTTTATTTTTCCCTTTTGCGAAGTCAGTCAGTCAGTCTGACAGTCAATCAGTCAAGCACTCAGTCATTCAGTCTCAGTCAGTCAGTCCAGTCAGTCAGTCACTCAGTCAGTCAGTTAGTCCTTCAGCCAGTCAGTCAAGCAGTCAGTCATTTAGTCTCAGTCAGACAGTCATTCAGTCAGTCAGTCAGTCAGGCAGTCAGTCAGTCAGTCAGTCGGTCAGTCCTGTGCAGTCAGTTAGTCACTAAAGCAGTCAGTCAGTCTCAGTCAGTCAGTCAGTCAGTCAGTCCAGTCCAGTCTCAGTCAGTCAGTCAGTCAGTCTCGGTCAGTCAGTCAGTCAGTCATTCAGTCAGTCAGTCAGTCAGGCAGTCAGTCAGTCGTTCAGCCTTATTCAGTCAGTCTGTCAGTCAGTCAGTCTGTCAGTCAGCCTTATTCAGTCAGTCTGTCAGTCAGTCAGTCTGTCAGTCAGCCTTATTCAGTCAGTCTGTCAGTCAGTCAGTCGGTCAGTCCTGTCCAGTCAGTTAGTCAGTCAAGCAGTCAGTCAGGTAGTCAAGCAGTCAGTCAGTCAGTGTCAGTCAGTCATTTAGTCATTCAGTCAGTCAGTGAAATAGCCAGTCAGAGAGTCAAGCAGTCAGTCAGTCAGTCTCAGTCAGTCAGTTAGTCAGTCAGTCAGTCAGTCAGTCAGTCAGTCCAGTCTCAGTCAGTCAGGCAGTTAGTCAGTCAGTCTCGGTCAGTCAGTGAGTCAGTCAGTCAGTATCAGTCAGTCAGTGAGTCAGTCTGTCAGTCAGGCAGTATCAGTCAGGCAGTAAGACTCCGCTCGACAGAACGCCGATAGCCTAATGGCTAGACCGCTGGTCTTCCAAGCGAGTGGCCTGGGTTCGAGTCCCAGCCGGAGCGAATATCTTCAATGTATATATTTCTTTTCTAATTTGAAAATTCTTTTTTTTTTCAATTTCTTTCCTTTGCTATTATTGATTATTTATGTAGGGAAGAAAATTCTGAGTCAGTTTAATTTTTCGACACGAAGATTTCAAAGTGTTTAAATAAACAATTACCAAGGTGCATTTTTTGTTTTTATTATATTTAAAACTCCCACCGACAGAGCTCCCATAGACTAATGGCTAGAGTGTTAGGCTTGAAAGCGAGTGGCCCTGGGTTCGAGTCCCAGCCTGAACGAAAATCTTCAATGTATACTTTTAGTTTCTAATTTGAAATTTCTTCTTCTTTTTTTTTTAATTTTTCTCTTTTGCGAATATTGATTATTTATGTAGGGAGAAAAATTCTGAGTCAGTTTAATTATTCGACCTGTAAATTTCAAAGTGTTTGAATCAATAATTACCAAGGTGCATTTTTTGTTTTTATTATATTTAAGACTTCCATCGACAGAGCTCTGATAGCCTAATGGCTAGACCGTTGGGTTCCAAGCGCGTGGTACTGGGTTCGAGTCCCGGCCGGAACGAAATTCTTCCATGTATATATTTCTCTTCTAATTTGAAGATTCTTTTTTTTTCAATTTCTCTCTTTTGCAAATATGGATTATTTATGTACGGAAGAAAATTCTGAGTCAGTTTAATCATTCGACCTTTAGATTTCAAAGATTTTAGATCAATAATTACTAAGGTGCATTTTTTGTTTTTATTATAATTAAGACACCGATCAACAGAGATCCGATAGTATATTGGCGAGAGCGTTGGGCTTCCATGAGTGTCGCCCTGGGTTCAAATCCCAGCCGGAAAGGAAATCTTAAATGCAAATATTTTTTTCTAATTTTATAATTCTTTTTTTTTTATTTTTCATTTTTGCGAAGTCAGTCAGTCAGTCTGACAGTCAATCAGTCAAGCACTCAGTCATTCAGTCTCAGTCAGTCAGTCCAGTCAGTCAGTCACTCAGTCAGTCAGTTAGTCCTTCAGCCAGTCAGTCAAGCAGTCAGTCATTTAGTCTCAGTCAGTCAGTCATTCAGTCAGTCAGTCAGTCAGTCAGTCAGTCAGTCGGTCAGTCCTGTGCAGTCAGTTAGTCACTAAAGCAGTCAGTCAGTCTCAGTCAGTCAGTCAGTCAGTCAGTCCAGTCCAGTCTCAGTCAGTCAGTCAGTCAGTCTCGGTCAGTCAGTAAGTCAGTCATTCAGTCAGTCAGTCAGTCAGGCAGTCAGTCAGTCGGTCAGCCTTATTCAGTCAGTCTGTCAGTCAGTCAGTCAGTCAGCCTTATTCAGTCAGTCTGTCAGTCATCCTTATTCAGTCAGTCTGTCAGTCAGTCAGTCGGTCAGTCCTGTCCAGTCAGTTAGTCAGTCAAGCAGTCAGTCAGGTAGTCAAGCAGTCAGTCAGTCAGTGTCAGTCAGTCATTTAGTCATTCAGTCAGTCAGTGAAATAGCCAGTCAGAGAGTCAAGCAGTCAGTCAGTCAGTCAGTCAGTCCAGTCTCAGTCAGTCAGGAAGTTAGTCAGTCAGTCTCGGTCAGTCAGTGAGTCAGTCAGTCAGTATCAGTCAGTCAGTGAGTCAGTCTGTCAGTCAGGCAGTATCAGTCAGGCAGTAAGACTCCGCTCGACAGAACTCCGATAGCCTAATGGCTAGACCGCTGGTCTTCCAAGCGAGTGGCCTGGGTTCGAGTCCCAGCCGGAGCGAATATCTTCAATGTATATATTTCTTTTCTAATTTGAAAATTCTTTTTTTTTTCAATTTCTTTCCTTTGCAATTATTGATTATTTATGTAGGGAAGAAAATTCTGAGTCAGTTTAATTTTTCGACACGAAGATTTCAAAGTGTTTAAATAAACAATTACCAAGGTGCATTTTTTGTTTTTATTATATTAAAAACTCCCACCGACAGAGCTCCCATAGACTAATGGCTAGAGTGTTAGGCTTCCAAGCGAGTGGCCCTGGGTTCGAGTCCCAGCCTGAACGAAAATCTTCAATGTATACTTTTAGTTTCTAATTTGAAATTTCTTCTTCTTTTTTTTTAATTTTTCTCTTTTGCGAATATTGATTATTTATGCAGGGAGAAAAATTCTGAGTCAGTTTAATTATTCGACCTGTAAATTTCAAAGTGTTTGAATCAATAATTACCAAGGTGCATTTATTGTTTTTATTATATTTAAGACTTCCATCGACAGAGCTCCGATAGCCTAATGGCTAGACCGTTGGGTTCCTAGCGCGTGGTACTGGGTTCGAGTCCCGGCCGGAAAGGAAATCTTAAATGCAAATATTTTTTTATAATTCTTTTTTTTTTATTTTTCCCTTTTGCGAAGTCAGTCAGTCAGTCTGACAGTCAATCAGTCAAGCACTCAGTCATTCAGTCTCAGTCAGTCAGTCCAGTCAGTCAGTCACTCAGTCAGTCAGTTAGTCCTTCAGCCAGTCAGTCAAGCAGTCAGTCATTTAGTCTCAGTCAGTCAGTCATTCAGTCAGTCAGTCAGTCAGGCAGTCAGTCAGTCAGTCAGTCGGTCAGTCCTGTGCAGTCAGTTAGTCACTAAAGCAGTCAGTCAGTCTCAGTCAGTCAGTCAGTCAGTCCAGTCCAGTCTCAGTCAGTCAGTCAGTCAGTCTCGGTCAGTCAGTCAGTCAGTCATTCAGTCAGTCAGTCAGTCAGTCAGGCAGTCAGTCAGTCGGTCAGCCTTATTCAGTCAGTCTGTCAGTCAGTCAGTCAGTCAGCCTTATTCAGTCAGTCTGTCAGTCATCCTTATTCAGTCAGTCTGTCAGTCAGTCAGTCGGTCAGTCCTGTCCAGTCAGTTAGTCAGTCAAGCAGTCTGTCAGGTAGTCAAGCAGTCAGTCAGTCAGTGTCAGTCAGTCATTTAGTCTTTCAGTCAGTCAGTGAAATAGCCAGTCAGAGAGTCAAGCAGTCAGTCAGTCAGTCTCAGTCAGTCAGTTAGTCAGTCAGTCAGTCAGTCAGTCAGTCCAGTCTCAGTCAGTCAGGCAGTTAGTCAGTCAGTCTCGGTCAGTCAGTGAGTCAGTCAGTCAGTGAGTCAGTCTGTCAATCAGGCAGTATCAGTCAGGCAGTAAGACTCCGCTCGACAGAACTCCGATAGCCTAATGGCTAGACCGCTGGTCTTCCAAGCGAGTGGCCTGGGTTCGAGTCCCAGCCGGAGCGAATATCTTCAATGTATATATTTCTTTTCTAATTTGAAAATTCTTTTTTTTTAATTTCTTTCCTTTGCAATTATTGATTATTTATGTAGGGAAGAAAATTCTGAGTCAGTTTAATTTTTCGACACGAAGATTTCAAAGTGTTTAAATAAACAATTACCAAGGTGCATTTTTTGTTTTTATTATATTTAAAACTCCCACCGACAGAGCTCCCATAGACTAATGGCTAGAGTGTTAGGCTTCCAAGCGAGTGGCCCTGGGTTCGAGTCCCAGCCTGATCGAAAATCTTCAATGTATACTTTTAGTTTCTAATTTGAAATTTCTTCTTCTTTTTTTTTAATTTTTCTCTTTTGCGAATATTGATTATTTATGTAGGGAGAAAAATTCTGAGTCAGTTTAATTATTCGACCTGTAAATTTCAAAGTGTTTGAATCAATAATTACCAAGGTGCATTTTTTGTTTTTATTATATTTAAGACTTCCATCGACAGAGCTCCGATAGCCTAATGGCTAGACCGTTGGGTTCCAAGCGCGTGGTACTGGGTTCGAGTCCCGGCCGGAACGAAAATCTTCCATGTATATATTTCTCTTCTAATTTGAAGATTCTTTTTTTTTTCAATTTCTTTCTTTTGCAAATATGGATTATTTATGTACGGAAGAAAATTCTGAGTCAGTTTAATCATTCGACCTTTAGATTTCAAAGATTTTAGATCAATAATTACTAAGGTGCATTTTTTGTTTTTATTATAATTAAGACACCGATCAACAGAGATCTGATAGTATATTGGCGAGAGCGTTGGGCTTCCATGAGTGTCGCCTTGGGTTCAAATCCCAGCCGGAAAGGAAATCTTAAATGCAAATATTTTTTTCTAATTTTATAATTCTTTTTTTTTTTATTTTTCCCTTTTGCGAAGTCAGTCAGTCAGTCTGACAGTCAATCAGTCAAGCACTCAGTCATTCAGTCTCAGTCAGTCAGTCCAGTCAGTCAGTCACTCAGTCAGTCAGTTAGTCCGTCAGCCAGTCAGTCAAGCAGTCAGTCATTTAGTCTCAGTCAGTCAGTCATTCAGTCAGTCAGTCAGTCAGGCAGTCAGTCAGTCAGTCAGTCGGTCAGTCCTGTGCAGTCAGTTAGTCACTAAAGCAGTCAGTCAGTCTCAGTCAGTCAGTCAGTCAGTCAGTCCAGTCCAGTCTCAGTCAGTCAGTCAGTCAGTCTCGGTCAGTCAGTCAGTCAGTCATTCAGTCAGTCAGTCAGTCAGTCAGGCAGTCAGTCAGTCGGTCAGCCTTATTCAGTCAGTCTGTCAGTCAGTCAGTCAGTCAGCCTTATTCAGTCAGTCTGTCAGTCATCCTTATTCAGTCAGTCTGTCAGTCAGTCAGTCGGTCAGTCCTGTCCAGTCAGTTAGTCAGTCAAGCAGTCAGTCAGGTAGTCAAGCAGTCAGTCAGTCAGTGTCAGTTAGTCATTTAGTCTTTCAGTCAGTCAGTGAAATAGCCAGTCAGAGAGTCAAGCAGTCAGTCAGTCAGTCTCAGTCAGTCAGTTAGTCAGTCAGTCAGTCAGTCAGTCAGTCCAGTCTCAGTCAGTCAGGCAGTTAGTCTGTCAGTCTCGGTCAGTCAGTGAGTCAGTCAGTCAGTGAGTCAGTCTGTCAATCAGGCAGTATCAGTCAGGCAGTAAGACTCCGCTCGACAGAACTCCGATAGCCTAATGGCTAGACCGCTGGTCTTCCAAGCGAGTGCCCTGGGTTCGAGTCCCAGCCGGAGCGAATATCTTCAATGTATATATTTCTTTTCTAATTTGAAAATTCTTTTTTTTTTAATTTCTTTCCTTTGCAATTATTGATTATATATGTAGGGAAGAAAATTCTGAGTCAGTTTAATTTTTCGACACGAAGATTTCAAAGTGTTTAAATAAACAATTACCAAGGTGCATTTTTTGTTTTTATTATATTTAAAACTCCCACCGACAGAGCTCCCATAGACTAATGGCTAGAGTGTTAGGCTTCCAAGCGAGTGGCCCTGGGTTCGAGTCCCAGCCTGAACGAAAATCTTCAATGTAAACTTTTAGTTTCTAATTTGAAATTTCTTCTTCTTTTTTTTTTAATTTTTCTCTTTTGCGAATATTGATTATTTAAGTAGGGAGAAAAATTCTGAGTCAGTTTAATTATTCGACCTGTAAATTTCAAAGTGTTTGAATCAATAATTACCAAGGTGCATTTTTTGTTTTTATTATATTTAAGACTTCCATCGACAGAGCTCCGATAGCCTAATGGCTAGACCGTTGGGTTCCAAGCGCGTGGTACTGGGTTCGAGTCCCGGCCGGAACGAAAATCTTCCATGTATATATTTCTCTTCTAATTTGAAGATTCTTTTTTTTTTCAATTTCTTTCTTTTGCAAATATGGATTATTTATGTACGGAAGAAAATTCTGAGTCAGTTTAATCATTCGACCTTTAGATTTCAAAGATTTTAGATCAATAATTACTAAGGTGCATTTTTTGTTTTTATTATAATTAAGACACCGATCAACAGAGATCTGATAGTATATTGGCGAGAGCGTTGGGCTTCCATGAGTGTCGCCCTGGGTTCAAATCCCAGCCGGAAAGGAAATCTTAAATGCAAATATTTTTTTCTAATTTTATAATTCTTTTTTTTTTATTTTTCATTTTTGCGAAGTCAGTCAGTTAGTCCTTCAGCCAGTCAGTCAAGCAGTCAGTCATTTAGTCTCAGTCAGTCAGTCCAGTCAGTCAGTCACTCAGTCAGTCAGTTAGTCCTTCAGCCAGTCAGTCAAGCAGTCAGTCATTTAGTCTCAGTCAGTCAGTCATTCAGTCAGTCAGGCAGTCAGTCAGTCAGTCAGTCGGTCAGTCCTGTGCAGTCAGTTAGTCACTAAAGCAGTCAGTCAGTCTCAGTCAGTCAGTCAGCCAGTCAGTCCAGTCCAGTCTCAGTCAGTCAGTCAGTCAGTCTCGGTCAGTCAGTCAGTCAGTCATTAAGTCAGTCAGTCAGTCAGGCAGTCAGTCAGTCGGTCAGCCTTATTCAGTCAGTCTGTCAGTCAGTCAGTCAGTCAGCCTTATTCAGTCAGTCTGTCAGTCATCCTTATTCAGTCAGTCTGTCAGTCAGTCAGTCGGTCAGTCCTGTCCAGTCAGTTAGTCAGTCAAGCAGTCAGTCAGGTAGTCAAGCAGTCAGTCAGTCAGTGTCAGTCAGTCATTTAGTCATTCAGTCAGTCAGTGAAATAGCCAGTCAGAGAGTCAAGCAGTCAGTCAGTCAGTCTCAGTCAGTCAGTTAGTCAGTCAGTCAGTCAGTCAGTCCAGTCTCAGTCAGTCAGGCAGTTAGTCAGTTAGTCTCGGTCAGTCAGTGAGTCAGTCAGTCAGTATCAGTCAGTCAGTGAGTCAGTCTGTCAGTCAGGCAGTATCAGTCAGTCAGTGAGTCAGTCTGTCAGTTAGGCAGTATCAGTCAGGCAGTAAGACTCCGCTCGACAGAACTCCGATAGCCTAATGGCTAGACCGCTGGTCTTCCAAGCGAGTGGCCTGGGTTCGAGTCCCAGCCGGAGCGAATATCTTCAATGTATATATTTCTTTTCTAATTTGAAAATTCTTTTTTTTTTCAATTTCTTTCCTTTGCAATTATTGATTATTTATGTAGGGAAGAAAATTCTGAGTCAGTTTAATTTTTCGACACGAAGATTTCAAAGTGTTTAAATAAACAATTACCAAGGTGCATTTTTTGTTTTTATTATATTTAAAACTCCCACCGACAGAGCTCCCATAGACTAATGGCTAGAGTGTTAGGCTTGAAAGCGAGTGGCCCTGGGTTCGAGTCCCAGCCTGAACGAAAATCTTCAATGTTTACTTTTAGTTTCTAATTTGAAATTTCTTCTTCTTTTTTTTTTAATTTTTCTCTTTTGCGAATATTGATTATTTATGTAGGGAGAAAAATTCTGAGTCAGTTTAATTATTCGACCTGTAAATTTCAAAGTGTTTGAATCAATAATTACCAAGGTGCATTTTTTGTTTTTATTATATTTAAGACTTCCATCGACAGAGCTCCGATAGCCTAATGGCTAGACCGTTGGGTTCCAAGCGCGTGGTACTGGGTTCGAGTCCCGGCCGGAACGAAATTCTTCCATGTATATATTTCTCTTCTAATTTGAAGATTCTTTTTTTTTTCAATTTCTTTCTTTTGCAAATATGGATTATTTATGTACGGAAGAAAATTCTGAGTCAGTTTAATCATTCGACCTTTAGATTTCAAAGATTTTAGATCAATAATTACTAAGGTGCATTTTTTGTTTTTATTATAATTAAGACACCGATCAACAGAGATCCGATAGTATATTGGCGAGAGCGTTGGGCTTCCATGAGTGTCGCCCTGGGTTCAAATCCCAGCCGGAAAGGAAATCTTAAATGCAAATATTTTTTTCTAATTTTATAATTCTTTTTTTTTTATTTTTCCCTTTTGCGAAGTCAGTCAGTCAGTCTGACAGTCAATCAGTCAAGCACTCAGTCATTCAGTCTCAGTCAGTCAGTCCAGTCAGTCAGTCACTCAGTCAGTCAGTTAGTCCTTCAGCCAGTCAGTCAAGCAGTCAGTCATTTAGTCTCAGTCAGTCAGTCATTCAGTCAGTCAGTCAGTCAGGCAGTCAGTCAGTCAGTCAGTCGGTCAGTCCTGTGCAGTCAGTTAGTCACTAAAGCAGTCAGTCAGTCTCAGTCAGTCAGTCAGTCAGTCAGTCCAGTCCAGTCTCAGTCAGTCAGTCAGTCAGTCTCGGTCAGTCAGTCAGTCAGTCATTCACTCAGTCAGTCAGTCAGGCAGTCAGTCAGTCGGTCAGCCTTATTCAGTCAGTCTGTCAGTCAGTCAGTCAGTCAGCCTTATTCAGTCAGTCTGTCAGTCATCCTTATTCAGTCAGTCTGTCAGTCAGTCAGTCGGTCAGTCCTGTCCAGTCAGTTAGTCAGTCAAGCAGTCAGTCAGGTAGTCAAGCAGTCAGTCAGTCAGTGTCAGTCAGTCATTTAGTCATTCAGTCAGTCAGTGAAATAGCCAGTCAGAGAGTCAAGCAGTCAGTCAGTCAGTCTCAGTCAGTCAGTTAGTCAGTCAGTCAGTCAGTCAGTCAGTCAGTCCAGTCTCAGTCAGTCAGGCAGTTAGTCAGTCAGTCTCGGTCAGTCAGTGAGTCAGTCAGTCAGTATCAGTCAGTCAGTGAGTCAGTCAGGCAGTATCAGTCAGGCAGTAAGACTCCGCTCGACAGAACTCCGATAGCCTAATGGCTAGACCGCTGGTCTTCCAAGCGAGTGGCCTGGGTTCGAGTCCCAGCCGGAGCGAATATCTTCAATGTATATATTTCTTTTCTAATTTGAAAATTCTTTTTTTTTTAATTTCTTTCCTTTGCAATTATTGATTATTTATGTAGGGAAGAAAATTCTGAGTCAGTTTAATTTTTCGACACGAAGATTTCAAAGTGTTTAAATAAACAATTACCAAGGTGCATTTTTTGTTTTTATTATATTTAAAACTCCCACCGACAGAGCTCCCATAGACTAATGGCTAGAGTGTTAGGCTTGAAAGCGAGTGGCCCTGGGTTCGAGTCCCAGCCTGAACGAAAATCTTCAATGTATACTTTTAGTTTCTAATTTGAAATTTCTTCTTCTTTTTTTTTAATTTTTCTCTTTTGCGAATATTGATTATTTATGTAGGGAGAAAAATTCTGAGTCAGTTTAATTATTCGACCTGTAAATTTCAAAGTGTTTGAATCAATAATTACCAAGGTGCATTTTTTGTTTTTATTATATTTAAGACTTCCATCGACAGAGCTCCGATAGCCTAATGGCTAGACCGTTGGGTTCCAAGCGCGTGGTACTGGGTTCGAGTCCCGGCCGGAACGAAAATCTTCCATGTATATATTTCTCTTCTAATTTGAAGATTCTTTTTTTTTTCAATTTCTTTCTTTTGCAAATATGGATTATTTATGTACGGAAGAAAATTCTGAGTCAGTTTAATCATTCGACCTTTAGATTTCAAAGATTTTAGATCAATAATTACTAAGGTGCATTTTTTGTTTTTATTATAATTAAGACACCGATCAACAGAGATCCGATAGTATATTGGCGAGAGCGTTGGGCTTCCATGAGTGTCGCCCTGGGTTCAAATCCCAGCCGGAAAGGAAATCTTAAATGCAAATATTTTTTTCTAATTTTATAATTCTTTTTTTTTTTTTTCATTTTTGCGAAGTCAGTCAGTCAGTCTGACAGTCAATCAGTCAAGCACTCAGTCATTCAGTCTCAGTCAGTCAGTCCAGTCAGTCAGTCACTCAGTCAGTCAGTTAGTCCTTCAGCCAGTCAGTCATTTAGTCTCAGTCAGTCAGTCATTCAGTCAGTCAGTCAGTCAGGCAGTCAGTCAGTCGGTCAGTCCTGTGCAGTCAGTTAGTCACTAAAGCAGTCAGTCAGTCTCAGTCAGTCAGTCAGTCAGTCAGTCCAGTCCAGTCTCAGTCAGTCAGTCAGTCAGTCTCGGTCAGTCAGTAAGTCAGTCATTCAGTCAGTCAGTCAGTCAGGCAGTCAGTCAGTCGGTCAGCCTTATTCAGTCAGTCTGTCAGTCAGTCAGTCAGTCAGCCTTATTCAGTCAGTCTGTCAGTCAGTCAGTCGGTCAGTCCTGTCCAGTCAGTTAGTCAGTCAAGCAGTCAGTCAGGTAGTCAAGCAGTCAGTCAGTCAGTCAGTCAGTCAGTCAGTCCAGTCTCAGTCAGTCAGGCAGTTAGTCAGTCAGTCTCGGTCAGTCAGTGAGTCAGTCAGTCAGTATCAGTCAGTCAGTGAGTCAGTCTGTCAGTCAGGCAGTATCAGTCAGGCAGTAAGACTCCGCTCGACAGAACTCCGATAGCCTAATGGCTAGACCGCTGGTCTTCCAAGCGAGTGGCCTGGGTTCGAGTCCCAGCCGGAGCGAATATCTTCAATGTATATATTTCTTTTCTAATTTGAAAATTCTTTTTTTTTTCAATTTCTTTCCTTTGCAATTATTGATTATTTATGTAGGGAAGAAAATTCTGAGTCAGTTTAATTTTTCGACACGAAGATTTCAAAGTGTTTAAATAAACAATTACCAAGGTGCATTTTTTGTTTTTATTATATTAAAAACTCCCACCGACAGAGCTCCCATAGACTAATGGCTAGAGTGTTAGGCATCCAAGCGAGTGGCCCTGGGTTCGAGTCCCAGCCTGAACGAAAATCTTCAATGTATACTTTTAGTTTCTAATTTGAAATTTCTTCTTCTTTTTTTTTAATTTTTCTCTTTTGCGAATATTGATTATTTATGTAGGGAGAAAAATTCTGAGTCAGTTTAATTATTCGACCTGTAAATTTCAAAGTGTTTGAATCAATAATTACCAAGGTGCATTTTTTGTTTTTATTATATTTAAGACTTCCATCGACAGAGCTCCGATAGCCTAATGGCTAGACCGTTGGGTTCCTAGCGCGTGGTACTGGGTTCGAGTCCCGGCCGGAAAGGAAATCTTAAATGCAAATATTTTTTTATAATTCTTTTTTTTTATTTTTCCCTTTTGCGAAGTCAGTCAGTCAGTCTGACAGTCAATCAGTCAAGCACTCAGTCATTCAGTCTCAGTCAGTCAGTCCAGTCAGTCAGTCACTCAGTCAGTCAGTTAGTCCTTCAGCCAGTCAGTCAAGCAGTCAGTCATTTAGTCTCAGTCAGTCAGTCATTCAGTCAGTCAGTCAGTCAGGCAGTCAGTCAGTCAGTCAGTCGGTCAGTCCTGTGCAGTCAGTTAGTCACTAAAGCAGTCAGTCAGTCTCAGTCAGTCAGTCAGTCAGTCAGTCCAGTCCAGTCTCAGTCAGTCAGTCAGTCAGTCTCGGTCAGTCAGTCAGTCAGTCATTCAGTCAGTCAGTCAGTCAGGCAGTCAGTCAGTCGTTCAGCCTTATTCAGTCAGTCTGTCAGTCAGTCAGTCTGTCAGTCAGCCTTATTCAGTCAGTCTGTCAGTCAGTCAGTCTGTCAGTCAGCCTTATTCAGTCAGTCTGTCAGTCAGTCAGTCGGTCAGTCCTGTCCAGTCAGTTAGTCAGTCAAGCAGTCAGTCAGGTAGTCAAGCAGTCAGTCAGTCAGTGTCAGTCAGTCATTTAGTCATTCAGTCAGTCAGTGAAATAGCCAGTCAGAGAGTCAAGCAGTCAGTCAGTCAGTCTCAGTCAGTCAGTTAGTCAGTCAGTCAGTCAGTCAGTCAGTCAGTCCAGTCTCAGTCAGTCAGGCAGTTAGTCAGTCAGTCTCGGTCAGTCAGTGAGTCAGTCAGTCAGTATCAGTCAGTCAGTGAGTCAGTCTGTCAGTCAGGCAGTATCAGTCAGGCAGTAAGACTCCGCTCGACAGAACGCCGATAGCCTAATGGCTAGACCTCTGGTCTTCCAAGCGAGTGGCCTGGGTTCGAGTCCCAGCCGGAGCGAATATCTTCAATGTATATATTTCTTTTCTAATTTGAAAATTCTTTTTTTTTTCAATTTCTTTCCTTTGCAATTATTGATTATTTATGTAGGGAAGAAAATTCTGAGTCAGTTTAATTTTTCGACACGAAGATTTCAAAGTGTTTAAATAAACAATTACCAAGGTGCATTTTTTGTTTTTATTATATTTAAAACTCCCACCGACAGAGCTCCCATAGACTAATGGCTAGAGTGTTAGGCTTGAAAGCGAGTGGCCCTGGGTTCGAGTCCCAGCCTGAACGAAAATCTTCAATGTTTACTTTTAGTTTCTAATTTGAAATTTCTTCTTCTTTTTTTTTTAATTTTTCTCTTTTGCGAATATTGATTATTTATGTAGGGAGAAAAATTCTGAGTCAGTTTAATTATTCGACCTGTAAATTTCAAAGTGTTTGAATCAATAATTACCAAGGTGCATTTTTTGTTTTTATTATATTTAAGACTTCCATCGACCGAGCTCCGATAGCCTAATGGCTAGACCGTTGGGTTCCAAGCGCGTGGTACTGGGTTCGAGTCCCGGCCGGAACGAAATTCTTCCATGTATATATTTCTCTTCTAATTTGAAGATTCTTTTTTTTTCAATTTCTTTCTTTTGCAAATATGGATTATTTATGTACGGAAGAAAATTCTGAGTCAGTTTAATCATTCGACCTTTAGATTTCAAAGATTTTAGATCAATAATTACTAAGGTGCATTTTTTGTTTTTATTATAATTAAGACACCGATACACAGAGATCCGATAGTATATTGGCGAGAGCGTTGGGCTTCCATGAGTGTCGCCCTGGGTTCAAATCCCAGCCGGAAAGGAAATCTTAAATGCAAATATTTTTTTCTAATTTTATAATTCTTTTTTTTTTATTTTTCCCTTTTGCGAAGTCAGTCAGTCAGTCTGACAGTCAATCAGTCAAGCACTCAGTCATTCAGTCTCAGTCAGTCAGTCCAGTCAGTCAGTCACTCAGTCAGTCAGTTAGTCCTTCAGCCAGCCAGTCAAACAGCCAGTCATTTAGTCTCAGTCAGTCAGTCATTCAGTCAGTCAGTCAGTCAGGCAGTCAGTCAGTCAGTCAGTCGGTCAGTCCTGTGCAGTCAGTTAGTCACTAAAGCAGTCAGTCAGTCTCAGTCAGTCAGTCAGTCAGTCAGTCCAGTCCAGTCTCAGTCAGTCAGTCAGTCAGTCTCGGTCAGTCAGTCAGTCAGTCATTCAGTCAGTCAGTCAGTCAGGCAGTCAGTCAGTCGGTCAGCCTTATTCAGTCAGTCTGTCAGTCAGTCAGTCAGTCAGCCTTATTCAGTCAGTCTGTCAGTCATCCTTATTCAGTCAGTCAGTCGGTCAGTCCTGTCCAGTCAGTTAGTCAGTCAAGCAGTCAGTCAGGTAGTCAAGCAGTCAGTCAGTCAGTGTCAGTCAGTCATTTAGTCATTCAGTCAGTCAGTGAAATAGCCAGTCAGAGAGTCAAGCAGTCAGTCAGTCAGTCTCAGTCAGTCAGTTAGTCAGTCAGTCAGTCAGTCAGTCAGTCAGTCCAGTCTCAGTCAGTCAGGCAGTTAGTCAGTCAGTCTCGGTCAGTCAGTGAGTCAGTCAGTCAGTATCAGTCAGTCAGTGAGTCAGTCTGTCAGTCAGGCAGTATCAGTCAGGCAGTAAGACTCCGCTCGACAGAACTCCGATAGCCTAATGGCTAGACCGCTGGTCTTCCAAGCGAGTGGCCTGGGTTCGAGTCCCAGCCGGAGCGAATATCTTCAATGTATATATTTCTTTTCTAATTTGAAAATTCTTTTTTTTTTTCAATTTCTTTCCTTTGCAATTATTGATTATTTATGTAGGGAAGAAAATTCTGAGTCAGT
Organism: Uloborus diversus; assembly: GCF_026930045.1. Classification (NCBI taxonomy): domain Eukaryota; kingdom Metazoa; phylum Arthropoda; class Arachnida; order Araneae; family Uloboridae; genus Uloborus; species Uloborus diversus. The sequence goes on along the minus strand of NW_026558659.1, from coordinate 421,906 downwards.
TTAATTTTTCGACACGAAGATTTCAAAGTGTTTAAATAAACAATTACCAAGGTGCATTTTTTGTTTTTATTATATTTAAAACTCCCACCGACAGAGCTCCCATAGACTAATGGCTAGAGTATTAGGCTTGAAAGCGAGTGGCCCTGGGTTCGAGTCCCAGTCTGAACGAAAATCTTCAATGTATACTTTTAGTTTCTAATTTGAAATTTCTTCTTCTTTTTTTTTTAATTTTTCTCTTTTGCGAATATTGATTATTTATGTAGGGAGAAAAATTCTGAGTCAGTTTAATTATTCGACCTGTAAATTTCAAAGTGTTTGAATCAATAATTACCAAGGTGCATTTTTTGTTTTTATTATATTTAAGACTTCCATCGACAGAGCTCCGACAGCCTAATGGCTAGACCGTTGGGTTCCAAGCGCGTGGTACTGGGTTCGAGTCCCGGCCGGAGCGAAATTCTTCCATGTATATATTTCTCTTCTAATTTGAAGATTCTTTTTTTTTTTCAATTTCTTTCTTTTGCAAATATGGATTATTTATGTACGGAAGAAAATTCTGAGTCAGTTTAATCATTCGACCTTTAGATTTCAAAGATTTTAGATCAATAATTACTAAGGTGCATTTTTTGTTTTTATTATAATTAAGACACCGATACACAGAGATCCGATAGTATATTGGCGAGAGCGTTGGGCTTCCATGAGTGTCGCCCTGGGTTCAAATCCCAGCCGGAAAGGAAATCTTAAATGCAAATATTTTTTTCTAATTTTATAATTCTTTTTTTTTTATTTTTCCCTTTTGCGAAGTCAGTCAGTCAGTCTGACAGTCAATCAGTCAAGCACTCAGTCATTCAGTCTCAGTCAGTCAGTCCAGTCAGTCAGTCACTCAGTCAGTCAGTTAGTCCTTCAGCCAGCCAGTCAAGCAGCCAGTCATTTAGTCTCAGTCAGTCAGTCATTCAGTCAGTCAGTCAGTCAGGCAGTCAGTCAGTCAGTCAGTCGGTCAGTCCTGTGCAGTCAGTTAGTCACTAAAGCAGTCAGTCAGTCTCAGTCAGTCAGTCAGTCAGTCAGTCCAGTCCAGTCTCAGTCAGTCAGTCAGTCAGTCTCGGTCAGTCAGTCAGTCAGTCATTCAGTCAGTCAGTCAGTCAGGCAGTCAGTCAGTCGGTCAGCCTTATTCAGTCAGTCTGCCAGTCAGTCAGTCAGTCAGCCTTATTCAGTCAGTCTGTCAGTCATCCTTATTCAGTCAGTCAGTCGGTCAGTCCTGTCCAGTCAGTTAGTCAGTCAAGCAGTCAGTCAGGTAGTCAAGCAGTCAGTCAGTCAGTGTCAGTCAGTCATTTAGTCATTCAGTCAGTCAGTGAAATAGCCAGTCAGAGAGTCAAGCAGTCAGTCAGTCAGTCTCAGTCAGTCAGTTAGTCAGTCAGTCAGTCAGTCAGTCAGTCAGTCCAGTCTCAGTCAGTCAGGCAGTTAGTCAGTCAGTCTCGGTCAGTCAGTGAGTCAGTCAGTCAGTATCAGTCAGTCAGTGAGTCAGTCTGTCAGTCAGGCAGTATCAGTCAGGCAGTAAGACTCCGCTCGACAGAACTCCGATAGCCTAATGGCTAGACCGCTGGTCTTCCAAGCGAGTGGCCTGGGTTCGAGTCCCAGCCGGAGCGAATATCTTCAATGTATATATTTCTTTTCTAATTTGAAAATTCTTTTTTTTTTCAATTTCTTTCCTTTGCAATTATTGATTATTTATGTAGGGAAGAAAATTCTGAGTCAGTTTAATTTTTCGACACGAAGATTTCAAAGTGTTTAAATAAACAATTACCAAGGTGCATTTTTTGTTTTTATTATATTTAAAACTCCCACCGACAGAGCTCCCATAGACTAATGGCTAGAGTGTTAGGCTTGAAAGCGAGTGGCCCTGGGTTCGAGTCCCAGCCTGAACGAAAATCTTCAATGTTTACTTTTAGTTTCTAATTTGAAATTTCTTCTTCTTTTTTTTTTAATTTTTCTCTTTTGCGAATATTGATTATTTATGTAGGGAGAAAAATTCTGAGTCAGTTTAATTATTCGACCTGTAAATTTCAAAGTGTTTGAATCAATAATTACCAAGGTGCATTTTTTGTTTTTATTATATTTAAGACTTCCATCGACCGAGCTCCGATAGCCTAATGGCTAGACCGTTGGGTTCCAAGCGCGTGGTACTGGGTTCGAGTCCCGGCCGGAACGAAATTCTTCCATGTATATATTTCTCTTCTAATTTGAAGATTCTTTTTTTTTCAATTTCTTTCTTTTGCAAATATGGATTATTTATGTACGGAAGAAAATTCTGAGTCAGTTTAATCATTCGACCTTTAGATTTCAAAGATTTTAGATCAATAATTACTAAGGTGCATTTTTTGTTTTTATTATAATTAAGACACCGATACACAGAGATCCGATAGTATATTGGCGAGAGCGTTGGGCTTCCATGAGTGTCGCCCTGGGTTCAAATCCCAGCCGGAAAGGAAATCTTAAATGCAAATATTTTTTTCTAATTTTATAATTCTTTTTTTTTTATTTTTCCCTTTTGCGAAGTCAGTCAGTCAGTCTGACAGTCAATCAGTCAAGCACTCAGTCATTCAGTCTCAGTCAGTCAGTCCAGTCAGTCAGTCACTCAGTCAGTCAGTTAGTCCTTCAGCCAGCCAGTCAAGCAGCCAGTCATTTAGTCTCAGTCAGTCAGTCATTCAGTCAGTCAGTCAGTCAGGCAGTCAGTCAGTCAGTCAGTCGGTCAGTCCTGTGCAGTCAGTTAGTCACTAAAGCAGTCAGTCAGTCTCAGTCAGTCAGTCAGTCAGTCAGTCCAGTCCAGTCTCAGTCAGTCAGTCAGTCAGTCTCGGTCAGTCAGTCAGTCAGTCATTCAGTCAGTCAGTCAGTCAGGCAGTCAGTCAGTCGGTCAGCCTTATTCAGTCAGTCTGTCAGTCAGTCAGTCAGTCAGCCTTATTCAGTCAGTCTGTCAGTCATCCTTATTCAGTCAGTCAGTCGGTCAGTCCTGTCCAGTCAGTTAGTCAGTCAAGCAGTCAGTCAGGTAGTCAAGCAGTCAGTCAGTCAGTGTCAGTCAGTCATTTAGTCATTCAGTCAGTCAGTGAAATAGCCAGTCAGAGAGTCAAGCAGTCAGTCAGTCAGTCTCAGTCAGTCAGTTAGTCAGTCAGTCAGTCAGTCAGTCAGTCAGTCCAGTCTCAGTCAGTCAGGCAGTTAGTCAGTCAGTCTCGGTCAGTCAGTGAGTCAGTCAGTCAGTATCAGTCAGTCAGTGAGTCAGTCTGTCAGTCAGGCAGTATCAGTCAGGCAGTAAGACTCCGCTCGACAGAACTCCGATAGCCTAATGGCTAGACCGCTGGTCTTCCAAGCGAGTGGCCTGGGTTCGAGTCCCAGCCGGAGCGAATATCTTCAATGTATATATTTCTTTTCTAATTTGAAAATTCTTTTTTTTTTTTCAATTTCTTTCCTTTGCAATTATTGATTATTTATGTAGGGAAGAAAATTCTGAGTCAGTTTAATTTTTCGACACGAAGATTTCAAAGTGTTTAAATAAACAATTACCAAGGTGCATTTTTTGTTTTTATTATATTTAAAACTCCCACCGACAGAGCTCCCATAGACTAATGGCTAGAGTGTTAGGCTTGAAAGCGAGTGGCCCTGGGTTCGAGTCCCAGTCTGAACGAAAATCTTCAATGTATACTTTTAGTTTCTAATTTGAAATTTCTTCTTCTTTTTCTTTTAATTTTTCTCTTTTGCGAATATTGATTATTTATGTAGGGAGAAAAATTCTGAGTCAGTTTAATTATTCGACCTGTAAATTTCAAAGTGTTTGAATCAATAATTACCAAGGTGCATTTTTTGTTTTTATTATATTTAAGACTTCCATCGACAGAGCTCCGATAGCCTAATGGCTAGACCGTTGGGTTCCTAGCGCGTGGTACTGGGTTCGAGTCCCGGCCGGAAAGGAAATCTTAAATGCAAATATTTTTTTATAATTCTTTTTTTTTATTTTTCCCTTTTGCGAAGTCAGTCAGTCAGTCTGACAGTCAATCAGTCAAGCACTCAGTCATTCAGTCTCAGTCAGTCAGTCCAGTCAGTCAGTCACTCAGTCAGTCAGTTAGTCCTTCAGCCAGTCAGTCAAGCAGTCAGTCATTTAGTCTCAGTCAGTCAGTCATTCAGTGAGTCAGTCAGTCAGGCAGTCAGTCAGTCAGTCAGTCGGTCAGTCCTGTGCAGTCAGTTAGTCACTAAAGCAGTCAGTCAGTCTCAGTCAGTCAGTCAGTCAGTCAGTCCAGTCCAGTCTCAGTCAGTCAGTCAGTCAGTCTCGGTCAGTCAGTCAGTCAGTCATTCAGTCAGTCAGTCAGTCAGGCAGTCAGTCAGTCGTTCAGCCTTATTCAGTCAGTCTGTCAGTCAGTCAGTCTGTCAGTCAGCCTTATTCAGTCAGTCTGTCAGTCAGTCAGTCTGTCAGTCAGCCTTATTCAGTCAGTCTGTCAGTCAGTCAGTCGGTCAGTCCTGTCCAGTCAGTTAGTCAGTCAAGCAGTCAGTCAGGTAGTCAAGCAGTCAGTCAGTCAGTGTCAGTCAGTCATTTAGTCATTCAGTCAGTCAGTGAAATAGCCAGTCAGAGAGTCAAGCAGTCAGTCAGTCAGTCTCAGTCAGTCAGTCAGTCAGTCAGTCCAGTCCAGTCTCAGTCAGTCAGTCAGTCAGTCAGTCATTCAGTCAGTCAGTCAGTCATTCAGTCAGTCAGTCAGTCAGGCAGTCAGTCAGTCGGTCAGCCTTATTCAGTCAGTCAGTCAGTCAGCCTTATTCAGTCAGTCTGTCAGTCATCCTTATTCAGTCAGTCTGTCGGTCAGTCAGTCGGTCAGTCCTGTCCAGTCAGTTAGTCAGTCAAGCAGTCAGTCAGGTAGTCAAGCAGTCAGTCAGTCAGTGTCAGTCAGTCATTTAATCATTCAGTCAGTCAGTGAAATAGCCAGTCAGAGAGTCAAGCAGTCGGTCAGTCAGTCTCAGTCAGTCAGTTAGTCAGTCAGTCAGTCAGTCAGTCAGTCAGTCCAGTCTCAGTCAGTCAGGCAGTTAGTCAGTCAGTCTCGGTCAGTCAGTGAGTCAGTCAGTCAGTATCAGTTAGTCAGTGAGTCAGTCTGTCAGTCAGGCAGTATCAGTCAGGCAGTAAGACTCCGCTCGACAGAACTCCGATAGCCTAATGGCTAGACCGCTGGTCTTCCAAGCGAGTGGCCTGGGTTCGAGTCCCAGCCGGAGCGAATATCTTCAATGTATATATTTCTTTTCTAATTTGAAAATTCTTTTTTTTTTCAATTTCTTTCCTTTGCAATTATTGATTATTTATGTAGGGAAGAAAATTCTGAGTCAGTTTAATTTTTCGACACGAAGATTTCAAAGTGTTTAAATAAACAATTACCAAGGTGCATTTTTTGTTTTTATTATATTTAAAACTCCCACCGACGGAGCTCCCATAGACAAATGGCTAGAGTGTTAGGCTTCCAAGCGAGTGGCCCTGGGTTCGAGTCCCAGCCTGAACGAAAATCTTCAATGTATACTTTTAGTTCCTAATTTGAAATTTCTTCTTCTTTTTTTTTTTAATTTTTCTCTTTTGCGAATATTGATTATTTATGTAGGGAGAAAAATTCTGAGTCAGTTTAATTATTCGACCTGTAAATTTCAAAGTGTTTGAATCAATAATTACCAAGGTGCATTTTTTGTTTTTATTATATTTAAGACTTCCATCGACAGAGCTCCGATAGCCTAATGGCTAGACCGTTGGGTTCCTAGCGGGTGGTACTGGGTTCGAGTCCCGGCCGGAAAGGAAATCTTAAATGCAAATATTTTTTTCTAATTTTATAATTCTTTTTTTTTTATTTTTCCCTTTTGCGAAGTCAGTCAGTCAGTCTGACAGTCAATCAGTCAAGCACTCAGTCATTCAGTCTCAGTCAGTCAGTCCAGTCAGTCAGTCACTCAGTCAGTCAGTTAGTCCTTCAGCCAGCCAGTCAAGCAGCCAGTCATTTAGTCTCAGTCAGTCAGTCATTCAGTCAGTCAGTCAGTCAGGCAGTCAGTCAGTCAGTCAGTCGGTCAGTCCTGTGCAGTCAGTTAGTCACTAAAGCAGTCAGTCAGTCTCAGTCAGTCAGTCAGTCAGTCAGTCCAGTCCAGTCTCAGTCAGTCAGTCAGTCAGTCTCGGTCAGTCAGTCAGTCAGTCATTCAGTCAGTCAGTCAGTCAGGCAGTCAGTCAGTCGGTCAGCCTTATTCAGTCAGTCTGTCAGTCAGTCAGTCAGTCAGCCTTATTCAGTCAGTCTGTCAGTCATCCTTATTCAGTCAGTCAGTCGGTCAGTCCTGTCCAGTCAGTTAGTCAGTCAAGCAGTCAGTCAGGTAGTCAAGCAGTCAGTCAGTCAGTGTCAGTCAGTCATTTAGTCATTCAGTCAGTCAGTGAAATAGCCAGTCAGAGAGTCAAGCAGTCAGTCAGTCAGTCTCAGTCAGTCAGTTAGTCAGTCAGTCAGTCAGTCAGTCAGTCAGTCCAGTCTCAGTCAGTCAGGCAGTTAGTCAGTCAGTCTCGGTCAGTCAGTGAGTCAGTCAGTCAGTATCAGTCAGTCAGTGAGTCAGTCTGTCAGTCAGGCAGTATCAGTCAGGCAGTAAGACTCCGCTCGACAGAACTCCGATAGCCTAATGGCTAGACCGCTGGTCTTCCAAGCGAGTGGCCTGGGTTCGAGTCCCAGCCGGAGCGAATATCTTCAATGTATATATTTCTTTTCTAATTTGAAAATTCTTTTTTTTTTTCAATTTCTTTCCTTTGCAATTATTGATTATTTATGTAGGGAAGAAAATTCTGAGTCAGTTTAATTTTTCGACACGAAGATTTCAAAGTGTTTAAATAAACAATTACCAAGGTGCATTTTTTGTTTTTATTATATTTAAAACTCCCACCGACAGAGCTCCCATAGACTAATGGCTAGAGTGTTAGGCTTGAAAGCGAGTGGCCCTGGGTTCGAGTCCCAGTCTGAACGAAAATCTTCAATGTATACTTTTAGTTTCTAATTTGAAATTTCTTCTTCTTTTTCTTTTAATTTTTCTCTTTTGCGAATATTGATTATTTATGTAGGGAGAAAAATTCTGAGTCAGTTTAATTATTCGACCTGTAAATTTCAAAGTGTTTGAATCAATAATTACCAAGGTGCATTTTTTGTTTTTATTATATTTAAGACTTCCATCGACAGAGCTCCGATAGCCTAATGGCTAGACCGTTGGGTTCCTAGCGCGTGGTACTGGGTTCGAGTCCCGGCCGGAAAGGAAATCTTAAATGGAAATATTTTTTTATAATTCTTTTTTTTTATTTTTCCCTTTTGCGAAGTCAGTCAGTCAGTCTGACAGTCAATCAGTCAAGCACTCAGTCATTCAGTCTCAGTCAGTCAGTCCAGTCAGTCAGTCACTCAGTCAGTCAGTTAGTCCTTCAGCCAGTCAGTCAAGCAGTCAGTCATTTAGTCTCAGTCAGTCAGTCATTCAGTGAGTCAGTCAGTCAGGCAGTCAGTCAGTCAGTCAGTCGGTCAGTCCTGTGCAGTCAGTTAGTCACTAAAGCAGTCAGTCAGTCTCAGTCAGTCAGTCAGTCAGTCAGTCCAGTCCAGTCTCAGTCAGTCAGTCAGTCAGTCTCGGTCAGTCAGTCAGTCAGTCATTCAGTCAGTCAGTCAGTCAGGCAGTCAGTCAGTCGTTCAGCCTTATTCAGTCAGTCTGTCAGTCAGTCAGTCTGTCAGTCAGCCTTATTCAGTCAGTCTGTCAGTCAGTCAGTCTGTCAGTCAGCCTTATTCAGTCAGTCTGTCAGTCAGTCAGTCGGTCAGTCCTGTCCAGTCAGTTAGTCAGTCAAGCAGTCAGTCAGGTAGTCAAGCAGTCAGTCAGTCAGTGTCAGTCAGTCATTTAGTCATTCAGTCAGTCAGTGAAATAGCCAGTCAGAGAGTCAAGCAGTCAGTCAGTCAGTCTCAGTCAGTCAGTCAGTCAGTCAGTCCAGTCCAGTCTCAGTCAGTCAGTCAGTCAGTCAGTCATTCAGTCAGTCAGTCAGTCATTCAGTCAGTCAGTCAGTCAGGCAGTCAGTCAGTCGGTCAGCCTTATTCAGTCAGTCAGTCAGTCAGCCTTATTCAGTCAGTCTGTCAGTCATCCTTATTCAGTCAGTCTGTCGGTCAGTCAGTCGGTCAGTCCTGTCCAGTCAGTTAGTCAGTCAAGCAGTCAGTAAGGTAGTCAAGCAGTCAGTCAGTCAGTGTCAGTCAGTCATTTAATCATTCAGTCAGTCAGTGAAATAGCCAGTCAGAGAGTCAAGCAGTCGGTCAGTCAGTCTCAGTCAGTCAGTTAGTCAGTCAGTCAGTCAGTCAGTCAGTCAGTCCAGTCTCAGTCAGTCAGGCAGTTAGTCAGTCAGTCTCGGTCAGTCAGTGAGTCAGTCAGTCAGTATCAGTTAGTCAGTGAGTCAGTCTGTCAGTCAGGCAGTATCAGTCAGGCAGTAAGACTCCGCTCGACAGAACTCCGATAGCCTAATGGCTAGACCGCTGGTCTTCCAAGCGAGTGGCCTGGGTTCGAGTCCCAGCCGGAGCGAATATCTTCAATGTATATATTTCTTTTCTAATTTGAAAATTCTTTTTTTTTTCAATTTCTTTCCTTTGCAATTATTGATTATTTATGTAGGGAAGAAAATTCTGAGTCAGTTTAATTTTTCGACACGAAGATTTCAAAGTGTTTAAATAAACAATTACCAAGGTGCATTTTTTGTTTTTATTATATTTAAAACTCCCACCGACGGAGCTCCCATAGACAAATGGCTAGAGTGTTAGGCTTCCAAGCGAGTGGCCCTGGGTTCGAGTCCCAGCCTGAACGAAAATCTTCAATGTATACTTTTAGTTCCTAATTTGAAATTTCTTCTTCTTTTTTTTTTTAATTTTTCTCTTTTGCGAATATTGATTATTTATGTAGGGAGAAAAATTCTGAGTCAGTTTAATTATTCGACCTGTAAATTTCAAAGTGTTTGAATCAATAATTACCAAGGTGCATTTTTTGTTTTTATTATATTTAAGACTTCCATCGACAGAGCTCCGATAGCCTAATGGCTAGACCGTTGGGTTCCTAGCGGGTGGTACTGGGTTCGAGTCCCGGCCGGAAAGGAAATCTTAAATGCAAATATTTTTTTCTAATTTTATAATTCTTTTTTTTTTATTTTTTCCTTTTGCGAAGTCAGTCAGTCAGTCTGACAGTCAATCAGTCAAGCACTCAGTCATTCAGTCTCAGTCAGTCAGTCCAGTCAGTCAGTCACTCAGTCAGTCAGTTAGTCCTTCAGCCAGTCAGTCAAGCAGTCAGTCATTTAGTCTCAGTCAGTCAGTCATTCAGTCAGTCAGTCAGTCAGGCAGTCAGTCAGTCAGTCAGTCGGTCAGTCCTGTGCAGTCAGTTAGTCATTAAAGCAGTCAGTCAGTCTCAGTCAGTCAGTCAGTCAGTCAGTCCAGTCCAGTCTCAGTCAGTCAGTCAGTCAGTCTCGGTCAGTCAGTCAGTCAGTCATTCAGTCAGTCAGTCAGTCAGGCAGTCAGTCAGTCGGTCAGCCTTATTCAGTCAGTCTGTCAGTCATCCTTATTCAGTCAGTCTGTCAGTCATCCTTATTCAGTCAGTCTGTCAGTCAGTCAGTCTGTCAGTCAGTCAGTCGGTCAGTCCTGTCCAGTCAGTTAGTCAGTCAAGCAGTCAGTCAGGTAGTCAAGCAGTCAGTCAGTCAGTGTCAGTCAGTCATTTAGTCATTCAGTCAGTCAGTGAAATAGCCAGTCAGAGAGTCAAGCAGTCAGTCAGTCAGTCTCAGTCAGTCAGTTAGTCAGTCAGTCAGTCAGTCAGTCAGTCCAGTCTCAGTCAGTCAGGCAGTTAGTCAGTCAGTCTCGGTCAGTCAGTTAGTCAGTCAGTCAGTATCAGTCAGTCAGTGAGTCAGTCTGTCAGTCAGGCAGTATCAGTCAGGCAGTAAGACTCCGCTCGACAGAACTCCGATAGCCTAATGGCTAGACCGCTGGTCTTCCAAGCGAGTGGCCTGGGTTCGAGTCCCAGCCGGAGCGAATATCTTCAATGTATATATTTCTTTTCTAATTTGAAAATTCTTTTTTTTTTCAATTTCTTTCCTTTGCAATTATTGATTATTTATGTAGGGAAGAAAATTCTGAGTCAGTTTAATTTTTCGACACGAAGATTTCAAAGTGTTTAAATAAACAATTACCAAGGTGCATTTTTTGTTTTTATTATATTTAAAACTCCCACCGACAGAGCTCCCATAGACTAATGGCTAGAGTGTTAGGCTTCCATGCGAGTGGCCCTGGGTTCGAGTCCCAGCCTGAACGAAAATCTTCAATGTATACTTTTAGTTTCTAATTTGAAATTTCTTCTTCTTTTTTTTTAATTTTTCTCTTTTGCGAATATTGATTATTTATGTAGGGAGAAAAATTCTGAGTCAGTTTAATTATTCGACCTGTAAATTTCAAAGTGTTTGAATCAATAATTACCAAGGTGCATTTTTTGTTTTTATTATATTTAAGACTTCCATCGACAGAGCTCCGATAGCCTAATGGCTAGACCGTTGGGTTCCAAGCGCGTGGTACTGGGTTCGAGTCCCGGCCGGAACGAAAATCTTCCATGTATATATTTCTCTTCTAATTTGAAGATTCTTTTTTTTTTCAATTTCTTTCTTTTGCAAATATGGATTATTTATGTACGGAAGAAAATTCTGAGTCAGTTTAATCATTCGACCTTTAGATTTCAAAGATTTTAGATCAATAATTACTAAGGTGCATTTTTTGTTTTTATTATAATTAAGACACCGGTCAACAGAGATCCGATAGTATATTGGCGAAAGCGTTGGGCTTCCATGAGTGTCGCCCTGGGTTCAAATCCCAGCCGGAAAGGAAATCTTAAATGCAAATATTTTTTTCTAATTTTCTAATTCTTTTTTTTTTTATTTTTCCCTTTTGCGAAGTCAGTCAGTCAGTCTGACAGTCAATCAGTCAAGCACTCAGTCATTCAGTCTCAGTCAGTCAGTCCAGTCAGTCAGTCACTCAGTCAGTCAGTTAGTCCTTCAGCCAGTCAGTCAAGCAGTCAGTCATTTAGTCTCAGTCAGTCAGTCATTCAGTCAGTCAGTCATTCAGTCAGTCAGGCAGTCAGTCAGTCAGTCAGTCAGTCAGGCAGTCAGTCAGTCGGTCAGCCTTATTCAGTCAGTCTGTCAGTCAGTCAGTCAGTCAGCCTTATTCAGTCAGTCTGTCAGTCATCCTTATTCAGTCAGTCTGTCAGTCAGTCAGTCGGTCAGTCCTGTCCAGTCAGTTAGTCAGTCAAGCAGTCAGTCAGGTAGTCAAGCAGTCAGTCAGTCAGTGTCAGTCAGTCATTTAGTCATTCAGTCAGTCAGTGAAATAGCCAGTCAGAGAGTCAAGCAGTCAGTCTGTCAGTCTCAGTCAGTCAGTCAGTCCAGTCTCAGTCAGTCAGGCAGTTAGTCAGTCAGTCTCGGTCAGTCAGTGAGTCAGTCAGTCAGTATCAGTCAGTCAGTGAGTCAGTCTGTCAGTCAGGCAGTATCAGTCAGGCAGTAAGACTCCGCTCGACAGAACTCCGATAGCCTAATGGCTAGACCGCTGGTCTTCCAAGCGAGTGGCCTGGGTTCGAGTCCCAGCCGGAGCGAATATCTTCAATGTATATATTTCTTTTCTAATTTGAAAATTCTTTTTTTTTTCAATTTCTTTCCTTTGCAATTATTGATTATTTATGTAGGGAAGAAAATTCTGAGTCAGTTTAATTTTTCGACACGAAGATTTCAAAGTGTTTAAATAAACAATTACCAAGGTGCATTTTTTGTTTTTATTATATTTAAAACTCCCACCGACAGAGCTCCCATAGACTAACGGCTAGAGTGTTAGGCTTCCAAGCGAGTGGCCCTCGGTTCGAGTCCCAGCCTGAACGAAAATCTTCAATGTATACTTTTAGTTTCTAATTTGAAATTTCTTCTTCTTTTTTTTTTTAATTTTTCTCTTTTGCGAATATTGATTATTTATGTAGGGAGAAAAATTCTGAGTCAGTTTAATTATTCGACCTGTAAATTTCAAAGTGTTTGAATCAATAATTACCAAGGTGCATTTTTTGTTTTTATTATATTTAAGACTTCCATCGACAGAGCTCCGATAGCCTAATGGCTAGACCGTTGGGTTCCAAGCGCGTGGTACTGGGTTCGAGTCCCGGCCGGAACGAAAATCTTCCATGTATATATTTCTCTTCTAATTTGAAGATTCTTTTTTTTTTCAATTTCTTTCTTTTGCAAATATGGATTATTTATGTACGGAAGAAAATTCTGAGTCAGTTTAATCATTCGACCTTTAGATTTCAAAGATTTTAGATCAATAATTACTAAGGTGCATTTTTTGTTTTTATTATAATTAAGACACCGGTCAACAGAGATCCGATAGTATATTGGCGAAAGCGTTGGGCTTCCATGAGTGTCGCCCTGGGTTCAAATCCCAGCCGGAAAGGAAATCTTAAATGCAAATATTTTTTTCTAATTTTCTAATTCTTTTTTTTTTATTTTTCCCTTTTGCGAAGTCAGTCAGTCAGTCTGACAGTCAATCAGTCAAGCACTCAGTCATTCAGTCTCAGTCAGTCAGTCCAGTCAGTCAGTCACTCAGTCAGTCAGTTAGTCCTTCAGCCAGTCAGTCAAGCAGTCAGTCATTTAGTCTCAGTCAGTCAGTCAGTCAGTCAGTCAGGCAGTCAGTCAGTCAGTCAGTCGGTCAGTCCTGTGCAGTCAGTTAGTCACTAAAGCAGTCAGTCAGTCTCAGTCAGTCAGTCAGTCAGTCAGTCCAGTCCAGTCTCAGTCAGTCAGTCAGTCAGTCTCGGTCAGTCAGTCAGTCAGTCATTCAGTCAGTCAGTCAGTCAGGCAGTCAGTCAGTCGGTCAGCCTTATTCAGTCAGTCTGTCAGTCAGTCAGTCAGTCATCCTTATTCAGTCAGTCTGTCAGTCATCCTTATTCAGTCAGTCTGTCAGTCAGTCAGTCGGTCAGTCCTGTCCAGTCAGTTAGTCAGTCAAGCAGTCAATCAGGTAGTCAAGCAGTCAGTCAGTCAGTCTCAGTCAGTCAGTTAGTCAGTCAGTCAGTCAGTCAGTCAGTCAGTCCAGTCTCAGTCAGTCAGGCAGTTAGTCAGTCTGTCTCGGTCAGTCAGTGAGTCAGTCAGTCAGTATCAGTCAGTCAGTGAGTCAGTCTGTCAGTCAGGCAGTATCAGTCAGGCAGTAAGACTCCGCTCGACAGAACTCCGATAGCCTAATGGCTAGACCGCTGGTCTTCCAAGCGAGTGGCCTGGGTTCGAGTCCCAGCCGGAGCGAATATCTTCAATGTATATATTTCTTTTCTAATTTAAAAATTCTTTTTTTTTTCAATTTCTTTCCTTTGCAATTATTGATTATTTATGTAGGGAAGAAAATTCTGAGTCAGTTTAATTTTTCGACACGAAGATTTCAAAGTGTTTAAATAAACAATTACCAAGGTGCATTTTTTGTTTTTATTATATTTAAAACTCCCACCGACAGAGCTCCCATAGACTAATGGCTAGAGTGTTAGGCTTCCAAGCGAGTGGCCCTGGGTTCGAGTCCCAGCCTGAACGAAAATCTTCAATGTATACTTTTAGTTTCTAATTTGAAATTTCTTCTTCTTTTTTTTTAATTTTTCTCTTTTGCGAATATTGATTATTTATGTAGGGAGAAAAATTCTGAGTCAGTTTAATTATTCGACCTGTAAATTTCAAAGTGTTTGAATCAATAATTACCAAGGTGCATTTTTTGTTTTTATTATATTTAAGACTTCCATCGACAGAGCTCCGATAGCCTAATGGCTAGACCGTTGGGTTCCAAGCGCGTGGTACTGGGTTCGAGTCCCGGCCGGAACGAAAATCTTCCATGTATATATTTCTCTTCTAATTTGAAGATTCTTTTTTTTTTCAATTTCTTTCTTTTGCAAATATGGATTATTTATGTACGGAAGAAAATTCTGAGTCAGTTTAATCATTCGACCTTTAGATTTCAAAGATTTTAGATCAATAATTACTAAGGTGCATTTTTTGTTTTTATTATAATTAAGACACCGGTCAACAGAGATCCGATAGTATATTGGCGAGAGCGTTGGGCTTCCATGAGTGTCGCCCTGGGTTCAAATCCCAGCCGGAAAGGAAATCTTAAATGCAAATATTTTTTTCTAATTTTATAATTCTTTTTTTTTTATTTTTCCCTTTTGCGAAGTCAGTCAGTCAGTCTGACAGTCAATCAGTCAAGCACTCAGTCATTCAGTCTCAGTCAGTCAGTCCAGTCAGTCAGTCACTCAGTCAGTCAGTTAGTCCTTCAGCCAGTCAGTCAAGCAGTCAGTCATTTAGTCTCAGTCAGTCAGTCATTCAGTCAGTCAGTCAGTCAGGCAGTCAGTCAGTCAGTCAGTCGGTCAGTCCTGTGCAGTCAGTTAGTCACTAAAGCAGTCAGTCAGTCTCAGTCAGTCAGTCAGTCAGTCAGTCCAGTCCAGTCTCAGTCAGTCAGTCAGTCAGTCTCGGTCAGTCAGTCAGTCAGTCATTCAGTCAGTCAGTCAGTCAGGCAGTCAGTCAGTCGGTCAGCCTTATTCAGTCAGTCTGTCAGTCAGTCAGTCAGTCATCCTTATTCAGTCAGTCTGTCAGTCAGTCAGTCGGTCAGTCCTGTCCAGTCAGTTAGTCAGTCAAGCAGTCAGTCAGGTAGTCAAGCAGTCAGTCAGTCAGTCTCAGTTAGTCAGTCAGTCAGTCAGTCAGTCAGTCAGTCCAGTCTCAGTCAGTCAGGCAGTTAGTCAGTCAGTCTCGGTCAGTCAGTGAGTCAGTCAGTCAGTATCAGTCAGTCAGTGAGTCAGTCTGTCAGTCAGGCAGTATCAGTCAGGCAGTAAGACTCCGCTCGACAGAACTCCGATAGCCTAATGGCTAGACCGCTGGTCTTCCAAGCGAGTGGCCTGGGTTCGAGTCCCAGCCGGAGCGAATATCTTCAATGTATGTATTTCTTTTCTAATTTGAAAATTCTTTTTTTTTTCAATTTCTTTCCTTTGCAATTATTGATTATTTATGTAGGGAAGAAAATTCTGAGTCAGTTTAATTTTTCGACACGAAGATTTCAAAGTGTTTAAATAAACAATTACCAAGGTGCATTTTTTGTTTTTATTATATTTAAAACTCCCACCGACAGAGCTCCCATAGACTAATGGCTAGAGTGTTAGGCTTCCAAGCGAGTGGCCCTGGGTTCGCGTCCCAGCCTGAACGAAAATCTTCAATGTATACTTTTAGTTTCTAATTTGAAATTTCTTCTTCTTTTTTTTTAATTTTTCTCTTTTGCGAATATTGATTATTTATGTAGGGAGAAAAATTCTGAGTCAGTTTAATTATTCGACCTGTAAATTTCAAAGTGTTTGAATCAATAATTACCAAGGTGCATTTTTTTGTTTTTATTATATTTAAGACTTCTATCGACAGAGCTCCGATAGCCTAATGGCTAGACCGTTGGGTTCCAAGCGCGTGGTACTGGGTTCGAGTCCCGGCCGGAACGAAAATCTTCCATGTTTATATTTCTCTTCTAATTTGAAGATTCTTTTTTTTTTCAATTTCTTTCTTTTGCAAATATGGATTATTTATGTACGGAAGAAAATTCTGAGTCAGTTTAATCATTCGACCTTTAGATTTCAAAGATTTTAGATCAATAATTACTAAGGTGCATTTTTTGTTTTTATTATAATTAAGACACCGATCAACAGAGATCCGGTAGTATATTGGCGAGAGCGTTGGGCTTCCATGAGTGTCGCCCTGGGTTCAAATCCCAGCCGGAAAGGAAATCTTAAATGCAAATATTTTTTCTAATTTTATAATTCTTTTTTTTTTTATTTTTCCCTTTTGCGAAGTCAGTCAGTCAGTCTGACAGTCAATAAGTCAAGCACTCAGTCATTCAGTCTCAGTCAGTCAGTCCAGTCAGTCAGTCACTCAGTCAGTCAGTTAGTCCTTCAGCCAGTCAGTCAAGCAGTCAGTCTTTTAGTCTCAGTCAGTCAGTCATTCAGTCAGTCAGTCAGTCAGGCAGTCAGTCAGTCGGTCAGTCCTGTGCAGTCAGTTAGTCACTAAAGCAGTCAGTCAGTCTCAGTCAGTCAGTCAGTCAGTCAGTCCAGTCCAGTCTCAGTCAGTCAGTCAGTCAGTCTCGGTCAGTCAGTCAGTCAGTCATTCAGTCAGTCAGGCAGTCAGTCAGTCTGTCAGTCAGTCAGTCAGTCAGCCTTATTCAGTCAGTCTGTCAGTCATCCTTATTCAGTCAGTCTGTCAGTCAGTCAGTCGGTCAGTCATGTCCAGTCAGTTAGTCAGTCAAGCAGTCAGTCAGGTAGTCAAGCAGTCAGTCAGGTAGTCAAGCAGTCAGTCAGTCAGTGTCAGTCAGTCATTTAGTCATTCAGTCAGTCAGTGAAATAGCCAGTCAGAGAGTCAAGCAGTCAGTCAGTCAGTCTCAGTCAGTCAGTTAGTCAGTCAGTCAGTCAGTCAGTCAGTCAGTCCAGTCTCAGTCAGTCAGGCAGTTAGTCAGTCAGTCTCGGTCAGTCAGTGAGTCAGTCAGTCAGTACCAGTCAGTCAGTGAGTCAGTCTGTCAGTCAGGCAGTATCAGTCAGGCAGTAAGACTCCGCTCGACAGAACTCCGATAGCCTAATGGCTAGACCGCTGGTCTTCCAAGCGAGTGGCCTGGGTTCGAGTCCCAGCCGGAGCGAATATCTTCAATGTATATATTTCTTTTCTAATTTGAAAATTCTTTTTTTTTCAATTTCTTTCCTTTGCAATTATTGATTATTTATGTAGGGAAGAAAATTCTGAGTCAGTTTAATTTTTCGACACGAAGATTTCAAAGTGTTTAAATAAACAATTACCAAGGTGCATTTTTTGTTTTTATTATATTTAAAACTCCCACCGACAGAGCTCCCATAGACTAATGGCTAGAGTGTTAGGCTTCCAAGCGAGTGGCCCTGGGTTCGAGTCCCAGCCTGAACGAAAATCTTCAATGTATACTTTTAGTTTCTAATTTGAAATTTCTTCTTCTTTTTTTTTTAATTTTTCTCTTTTGCGAATATTGATTATTTATGTAGGGAGAAAAATTCTGAGTCAGTTTAATTATTCGACCTGTAAATTTCAAAGTGTTTGAATCAATAATTACCAAGGTGCATTTTTTGTTTTTATTATATTGAAGACTTCCATCGACAGAGCTCCGATAGCCTAACGGCTAGACCGTTGGGTTCCAAGCGCGTGGTACTGGGTTCGAGTCCCGGCCGGAACGAAAATCTTCCATGTATATATTTCTCTTCTAATTTGAAGATTCTTTTTTTTTTCAATTTCTTTCTTTTGCAAATATGGATTATTTATAAACGGAAGAAAATTCTGAGTCAGTTTAATCATTCGACCTTTAGATTTCAAAGATTTTAGATCAATAATTACTAAGGTGCATTATTTGTTTTTATTATAATTAAGACACCGATCAACAGAGATCCGATAGTATATTGGCGAGAGCGTTGGGCTTCCATGAGTGTCGCCCTGGGTTCAAATCCCAGCCGGAAAGGAAATCTTAAATGCAAATATTTTTTTCTAATTTTATAATTCTTTTTTTTTTATTTTTCCCTTTTGCGAAGTCAGTCAGTCAGTCTGACAGTCAATCAGTCAAGCACTCAGTCATTCAGTCTCAGTCAGTCAGTCCAGTCAGTCAGTCACTCAGTCAGTCAGTTAGTCCTTCAGCCAGTCAGTCAAGCAGTCAGTCATTTAGTCTCAGTCAGTCAGTCATTCAGTCAGTCAGTCAGTCAGTCCAGTCCAGTCTCAGTCAGTCAGTCAGTCAGTCTCGGTCAGTCAGTCAGTCAGTCAGGCAGTCAGTCAGTCGGTCAGCCTTATTCAGTCAGTCAGTCAGCCTTATTCAGTCAGTCTGTCAGTCATCCTTATTCAGTCAGTCTGTCAGTTAGTCAGTCGGTCAGTCCTGTCCAGTCAGTTAGTCAGTCAAGCAGTCAGTCAGGTAGTCAAGCAGTCAGTCAGTCAGTGTCAGTCAGTCATTTAGTCATTCAGTCAGTCAGTGAAATAGCCAGTCAGAGAGTCAAGCAGTCAGTCAGTCAGTCTCAGTCAGTCAGTTAGTCAGTCAGTCAGTCAGTCAGTCAGTCAGTCCAGTCTCAGTCAGTCAGGCAGTTAGTCAGTCAGTCTCGGTCAGTCAGTGAGTCAGTCAGTCAGTATCAGTCAGTCAGTGAGTCAGTCTGTCAGTCAGGCAGTATCAGTCAGGCAGTAAGACTCCGCTCGACAGAACTCCGATAGCCTAATGGCTAGACCGCTGGTCTTCCAAGCGAGTGGCCTGGGTTCGAGTCCCAGCCGGAGCGAATATCTTCAATGCATATATTTCTTTTCTAATTTGAAAATTCTTTTTTTTTTCAATTTCTTTCCTTTGCAATTATTGATTATTTATGTAGGGAAGAAAATTCTGAGTCAGTTTAATTTTTCGACACGAAGATTTCAAAGTGTTTAAATAAACAATTACCAAGGTGCATTTTTTGTTTTTATTATATTTAAAACTCCCACCGACAGAGCTCCCATAGACTAATGGCTAGAGTGTTAGGCTTCCAAGCGAGTGGCCCTGCGTTCGAGTCCCAGCCTGAACGAAAATCTTCAGTGTATACTTTTAGTTTCTAATTTGAAATTTCTTCTTCTTTTTTTTTTAATTTTTCTCTTTTGCGAATATTGATTATTTATCTAGGGAGAAAAATTCTGAGTCAGTTTAATTATTCGACCTGTAAATTTCAAAGTGTTTGAACCACTAATTACCAAGGTGCATTTTTTGTTTTTATTATATTTAAGACTTCCATCGACAGAGCTCCGATAGCCTAATGGCTAGACCGTTGGGTTCCAAGCGCGTGGTACTGGGTTCGAGTCCCGGCCGGAACGAAAATCTTCCATGTATATATATTTCTCTTCTAGTTTGAAGATTCTTTTTTTTTAATTTCTTTCTTTTGCAAATATGGATTATTTATGTACGGAAGAAAATTCTGAGTCAGTTTAATCATTCGACCTTTAGATTTCAAAGATTTTAGATCAATAATTACTAAGGTGCATTTTTTGTTTTTATTATAATTAAGACACCGATCAACAGAGATCCGATAGTATATTGGCGAGAGCGTTGGGCTTCCATGAGTGTCGCCCTGGGTTCAAATCCCAGCCGGAAAGGAAATCTTAAATGCAAATATTTTTTTCTAATTTTATAATTCTTTTTTTTTTATTTTTCCCTTTTGCGAAGTCAGTCAGTCAGTCTGACAGTCAATCAGTCAAGCACTCAGTCATTCAGTCTCAGTCAGTCAGTCCAGTCAGTCAGTCACTCAGTCAGTCAGTTAGTCCTTCAGCCAGTCAGTCAAGCAGTCAGTCATTTAGTCTCAGTCAGTCAGTCATTCAGTCAGTCAGTCAGTCAGTCCAGTCCAGTCTCAGTCAGTCAGTCAGTCAGTCTCGGTCAGTCAGTCAGTCAGTCAGGCAGTCAGTCAGTCGGTCAGCCTTATTCAGTCAGTCAGTCAGCCTTATTCAGTCAGTCTGTCAGTCATCCTTATTCAGTCAGTCTGTCAGTTAGTCAGTCGGTCAGTCCTGTCCAGTCAGTTAGTCAGTCAAGCAGTCAGTCAGGTAGTCAAGCAGTCAGTCAGTCAGTGTCAGTCAGTCATTTAGTCATTCAGTCAGTCAGTGAAATAGCCAGTCAGAGAGTCAAGCAGTCAGTCAGTCAGTCTCAGTCAGTCAGTTAGTCAGTCAGTCAGTCAGTCAGTCAGTCAGTCCAGTCTCAGTCAGTCAGGCAGTTAGTCAGTCAGTCTCGGTCAGTCAGTGAGTCAGTCAGTCAGTATCAGTCAGTCAGTGAGTCAGTCTGTCAGTCAGGCAGTATCAGTCAGGCAGTAAGACTCCGCTCGACAGAACTCCGATAGCCTAATGGCTAGACCGCTGGTCTTCCAAGCGAGTGGCCTGGGTTCGAGTCCCAGCCGGAGCGAATATCTTCAATGCATATATTTCTTTTCTAATTTGAAAATTCTTTTTTTTTTCAATTTCTTTCCTTTGCAATTATTGATTATTTATGTAGGGAAGAAAATTCTGAGTCAGTTTAATTTTTCGACACGAAGATTTCAAAGTGTTTAAATAAACAATTACCAAGGTGCATTTTTTGTTTTTATTATATTTAAAACTCCCACCGACAGAGCTCCCATAGACTAATGGCTAGAGTGTTAGGCTTCCAAGCGAGTGGCCCTGCGTTCGAGTCCCAGCCTGAACGAAAATCTTCAGTGTATACTTTTAGTTTCTAATTTGAAATTTCTTCTTCTTTTTTTTTTAATTTTTCTCTTTTGCGAATATTGATTATTTATCTAGGGAGAAAAATTCTGAGTCAGTTTAATTATTCGACCTGTAAATTTCAAAGTGTTTGAACCACTAATTACCAAGGTGCATTTTTTGTTTTTATTATATTTAAGACTTCCATCGACAGAGCTCCGATAGCCTAATGGCTAGACCGTTGGGTTCCAAGCGCGTGGTACTGGGTTCGAGTCCCGGCCGGAACGAAAATCTTCCATGTATATATATTTCTCTTCTAGTTTGAAGATTCTTTTTTTTTTAATTTCTTTCTTTTGCAAATATGGATTATTTATGTACGGAAGAAAATTCTGAGTCAGTTTAATCATTCGACCTTTAGATTTCAAAGATTTTAGATCAATAATTACTAAGGTGCATTTTTTGTTTTTATTATAATTAAGACACCGATCAACAGAGATCCGATAGTATATTGGCGAGAGCGTTGGGCTTCCATGAGTGTCGCCCTGGGTTCAAATCCCAGCCGGAAAGGAAATCTTAAATGCAAATATTTTTTTCTAATTTTATAATTCTTTTTTTTTTATTTTTCCCTTTTGCGAAGTCAGTCAGTCAGTCTGACAGTCAATCAGTCAAGCACTCAGTCATTCAGTCTCAGTCAGTCAGTCCAGTCAGTCAGTCACTCAGTCAGTCAGTCAGTCACTCAGTCAGTCAGTCAAGCAGTCAGTCATTTAGTCTCAGTCAGGCAGTCATTCAGTCAGTCAGTCAGTCAGGCAGTCAGTCAGTCAGTCAGTCGGTCAGTCCTGTGCAGTCAGTTAGTCACTAAAGCAGTCAGTCAGTCTCAGTCAGTCAGTCAGTCAGTCAGTCCAGTCCAGTCTCAGTCAGTCAGTCAGTCAGTCTCGGTCAGTCAGTCATTCAGTCAGTCAGGCAGTCAGTCAGTCGGTCAGCCTTATTCAGTCAGTCTGTCAGTCAGTCAGTCAGTCAGCCTTATTCAGTCAGTCTGTCAGTCATCCTTATTCAGTCAGTCTGTCAGTCAGTCAGTCGGTCAGTCCTGTCCAGTCAGTTAGTCAGTCAAGCAGTCAGTCAGGTAGTCAAGCAGTCAGTCAGTCAGTGTCAGTCAGTCATTTAGTCATTCAGTCAGTCAGTGAAATAGCCAGTCAGAGAGTCAAGCAGTCAGTCAGTCAGTCTCAGTCAGTCAGTTAGTCAGTCAGTCAGTCAGTCAGTCAGTCAGTCCAGTCTCAGTCAGTCAGGCAGTTAGTCAGTCAGTGAGTCAGTCAGTCAGTATCAGTCAGTCAGTGAGTCAGTCTGTCAGTCAGGCAGTATCAGTCAGGCAGTAAGACTCCGCTCGACAGAACTCCGATAGCCTAATGGCTAGACCGCTGGTCTTCCAAGCGAGTGGCCTGGGTTCGAGTCCCAGCCGGAGCGAATATCTTCAATGTATATATTTCTTTTCTAATATGAAAATTCTTTTTTTTTTCAATTTCTTTCCTTTGCAATTATTGATTATTTATGTAGGGAAGAAAATTCTGAGTCAGTTTAATTTTTCGACACGAAGATTTCAAAGTGTTTAAATAAACAATTACCAAGGTGCATTTTTTGTTTTTATTATATTTAAAACTCCCACCGACAGAGCTCCCATAGACTAATGGCTAGAGTGTTAGGCTTCCAAGCGAGTGGCCCTGGGTTCGAGTCCCAGCCTGAACGAAAATCTTCAATGTATACTTTTAGTTTCTAATTTGAAATTTCTTCTTCTTTTTTTTTAATTTTTCTCTTTTGCGAATATTGCTTATTTATGTAGGGAGAAAAATTCTGAGTCAGTTTAATTATTCGACCTGTAAATTTCAAAGTGTTTGAATCAATAATTACCAAGGTGCATTTTTTGTTTTTATTATATTTAAGACTCCCATCGACAGAGCTCCGATAGCCTAATGGCTAGACCGTTGGGTTCCAAGCGCGTGGTACTGGGTTCGAGTCCCGGCCGGAACGAAAATCTTCCATGTATATATTTCTCTTCTAATTTGAAGATTCTTTTTTTTTTCAATTTCTTTCTTTTGCAAATATGGATTATTTATGTACGGAAGAAAATTCTGAGTCAGTTTAATCATTCGACCTTTAGATTTCAAAGATTTTAGATCAATAATTACTAAGGTGCATTTTTTGTTTTTATTATAATTAAGACACCGATCAACAGAGATCCGATAGTATATTGGCGAGACCGTTGGGTTCCTAGCGCGTGGTACTGGGTTCGAGTCCCGGCCGGAAAGGAAATCTTAAAGGCAGATATTTTTTTCTAATTTTATAATTCTTTTTTTAATTTTTCCCTTTTGCGAAGTCAGTCAGTCAGTCTGACAGTCAATCAGTCAAGCACTCAGTCATTCAGTCTCAGTCAGTCAGTCCAGTCAGTCAGTCACTCAGTCAGTCAGTTAGTCCTTCAGCCAGTCAGTCAAGCAGTCAGTCATTTAGTCTCAGTCAGTCAGTCATTCAGTCAGTCAGTCAGTCAGGCAGTCAGTCAGTCAGTCAGTCGGTCAGTCCTGTGCAGTCAGTTAGTCACTAAAGCAGTCAGTCAGTCTCAGTCAGTCAGTCAGTCAGTCAGTCCAGTCCAGTCTCAGTCAGTCAGTCAGTCAGTCTCGGTCAGTCAGTCAGTCATTCAGTCAGTCAGTCAGTCAGGCAGTCAGTCAGTCGGTCAGCCTTATTCAGTCAGTCTGTCAGTCAGTCAGTCAGTCTCGGTCAGTCAGTCAGTCATTCAGTCAGTCAGTCAGTCAGGCAGTCAGTCAGTCGGTCAGCCTTATTCAGTCAGTCTGTCAGTCAGTCAGTCAGTCAGCCTTATTCAGTCAGTCTGTCAGTCATCCTTATTCAGTCAGTCTGTCAGTCAGTCAGTCGGTCAGTCCTGTCCAGTCAGTTAGTCAGTCAAGCAGTCAGTCAGGTAGTCAAGCAGTCAGTCAGTCAGTGTCAGTCAGTCATTTAGTCATTGAGTCAGTCAGTGAAATAGCCAGTCAGAGAGTCAAGCAGTCAGTCAGTCAGTCTCAGTCAGTCAGTTAGTCAGTCAGTCAGTTAGTCAGTCAGTCAGTCAGTCAGTCAGTCAGTCCTGTCTCAGTCAGTCAGGCAGTTAGTCAGTCAGTCTCGGTAAGTCAGTCAGTCAGTCAGTCAGTATCAGTCAGTCAGTGAGTCAGTCTGTCAGTCAGGCAGTATCAGTCAGGCAGTAAGACTCCGCTCGACAGAACTCCGATAGCCTAATGGCTAGACCGCTGGTCTTCCAAGCGAGTGGCCTGGGTTCGAGTCCCAGCCGGAGCGAATATCTTCAATGTATATATTTCTTTTCTAATTTGAAAATTCTTTTTTTTTTTCAATTTCTTTCCTTTGCAATTATTGATTATTTATGTAGGGAAGAAAATTCTGAGTCAGTTTAATTTTTCGACACGAAGATTTCAAAGTGTTTAAATAAACAATTACCAAGGTGCATTTTTTGTTTTTATTATATTTAAAACTCCCACCGACAGAGCTCCCATAGACTAATGGCTAGAGTGTTAGGCTTCCAAGCGAGTGGCCCTGGGTTCGAGTCCCAGCCTGAACGAAAATCTTCAATGTATACTTTTAGTTTCTAATTTGAAATTTCTTCTTCTTTTTTTTTTTAATTTTTCTCTTTTGCGAATATTGATTATTTATGTAGGGAGAAAAATTCTGAGTCAGTTTAATTATTCGACCTGTAAATTTCAAAGTGTTTGAATCAATAATTATCAAGGTGCATTTTTTGTTTTTATTATATTTAAGACTTCCATCGACAGAGCTCCGATAGCCTAATGGCTAGACCGTTGGGTTCCAAGCGCGTGGTACTGGGTTCGAGTCCCGGCCGGAACGACAATCTTCCATGTATATATTTCTCTTCTAATTTGAAGATTCTTTTTTTTTTTCAATTTCTTTCTTTTGCAAATATGGATTATTTATGTACGGAAGAAAATTCTGAGTCAGTTTAATCATTCGACCTTTAGATTTCAAAGATTTTAGATCAATAATTACTAAGGTGCATTTTTTGTTTTTATTATAATTAAGACACCGATCAACAGAGATCCGATAGTATATTGGCGAGAGCGTTGGGCTTCCATGAGTGTCGCCCTGGGTTCAAATCCCAGCCGGAAAGGAAATCTTAAATGCAAATATTTTTTTCTAATTTTATAATTCTTTTTTTTTTATTTTTCCCTTTTGCGAAGTCAGTCAGTCAGTCTGACAGTCAATCAGTCAAGCACTCAGTCATTCAGTCTCAGTCAGTCAGTCCAGTCAGTCAGTCACTCAGTCAGTCAGTTAATCCTTCAGCCAGTCAGTCAAGCAGTCAGTCATTTAGTCTCAGTCAGTCAGTCATTCAGTCAGTCAGTCAGTCAGGCAGTCAGTCAGTCAGTCAGTCGGTCAGTCCTGTGTAGTCAGTTAGTCACTAAAGCAGTCAGTCAGTCTCAGTCAGTCAGTCAGTCAGTCAGTCCAGTCCAGTCTCAGTCAGTCAGTCAGTCAGTCTCGGTCAGTCAGTCAGTCAGTCATTCAGTCAGTCAGTCAGTCAGGCAGTCAGTCAGTCGGTCAGCCTTATTCAGTCAGTCTGTCAGTCAGTCAGTCAGCCTTATTCAGTCAGTCTGTCAGTCATCCTTATTCAGTCAGTCTGTCAGTCAGTCAGTCGGTCAGTCCTGTCCAGTCAGTTAGTCAGTCAAGCAGTCAGTCAGGTAGTCAAGCAGTCAGTCAGTCAGTCTCAGTCAGCCAGTTAGTCACTCAGTCAGTCAGTCAGTCCAGTCTCAGTCAATCAGGCAGTTAGTCAGTCAGTCTCGGTCAGTCAGTGAGTCAGTCAGTCAGTATCAGTCAGTCAGTGAGTCAGTCTGTCAGTCAGGCAGTATCAGTCAGGCAGTAAGACTCCGCTCGACAGAACTCCGATAGCCTAATGGCTAGACCGCTGGTCTTCCAAGCGAGTGGACTGGGTTCGAGTCCCAGCCGGAGCGAATATCTTCAATGTATATATTTCTTTTCTAATTTGAAAATTCTTTTTTTTTTTTCAATTTCTTTCCTTTGCAATTATTGATTATTTATGTAGGGAAGAAAATTCTGAGTCAGTTTAATTTTTCGACACGAAGATTTCAAAGTGTTTAAATAAACAATTACCAAGGTGCATTTTTTGTTTTTATTATATTTAAAACTCCCACCGACAGAGCTCCCATAGACTAATGGCTACAGTGTTAGGCTTCCAAGCGAGTGGCCCTGGGTTCGAGTCCCAGCCTGAACGAAAATCTTCAATGTATACTTTTAGTTTCTAATTTGAAATTTCTTCTTCTTTTTTTTTTAATTTTTCTCTTTTGCGAATATTGATTATTTATGTAGGGAGAAAAATTCTGAGTCAGTTTAATTATTCGACTTGTAAATTTCAAAGTGTTTGAATCAATAATTACCAAGGTGCATTTTTTGTTTTTATTATATTTAAGACTTCCATCGACAGAGCTCCGATAGCCTAATGGCTAGACCGTTGGGTTCCTAGCGCGTGGTACTGGGTTCGAGTCCCGGCCGGAAAGGAAATCTTAAATGCAAATATTTTTTTCTAATTTTATAATTCTTTTTTTTTTATTTTTCCCTTTTGCGAAGTCAGTCAGTCAGTCTGACAGTCAATCAGTCAAGCACTCAGTCATTCAGTCTCAGTCAGTCAGTCCAGTCAGTCAGTTAGTCCTTCAGCCAGTCAGTCAAGCAGTCAGTCATTTAGTCTCAGTCAGTCAGTCATTCAGTCAGTCAGGCAGTCAGTCAGTCAGTCAGTCGGTCAGTCCTGTGCAGTCAGTTAGTCACTAAAGCAGTCAGTCAGTCTCAGTCAGTCAGTCAATCAGTCAGTCCAGTCCAGTCTCAGTCAGTCAGTCAGTCAGTCTCGGTCAGTCAGTCAGTCAGTCAGTCATTCAGTCAGTCAGTCAGTCAGGCAGTCAGTCAGTCGGTCAGCCTTATTCAGTCAGTCTGTCAGTCAGTCAGTCAGTCAGCCTTATTCAGTCAGTCTGTCAGTCATCCTTATTCAGTCAGTCTGTCAGTCAGTCGGTCAGTCCTGTCCAGTCAGTTAGTCAGTCAAGCAGTCAGTCAGGTAGTCAAGCAGTCAGTCAGTCAGTTTCAGTCAGTCATTTAGTCATTCAGTCAGTCAGTGAAATAGCCAGTCAGAGAGTCAAGCAGTCAGTCAGTCAGTCTCAGTCAGTCAGTTAGACAGTCACTCAGTCAGTCTGTCAGTCCAGTCTCAGTCAGTCAGGCAGTTAGTCAGTCAGTCTCGGTCAGTCAGTGAGTCAGTCAGTCAGTATCAGTCAGTCAGTGAGTCAGTCTGTCAGTCAGGCAGTATCAGTCAGGCAGTAAAACTCCGCTCGACAGAACTCCGATAGCCTAATGGCTAGACCGCTGGTCTTCCAAGCGAGTGGCCTGGGTTCGAGTCCCAGCCGGAGCGAATATCTTCAATGTATATATTTCTTTTCTAATTTGAAAATTCTTTTTTTTTCAATTTCTTTCCTTTGCAATTATTGATTATTTATGTAGGGAAGAAAATTCTGAGTCAGTTTAATTTTTCGACACGAAGATTTCAAAGTGTTTAAATAAACAATTAGAAAGGTGCATTTTTTGTTTTTATTATATTTAAAACTCCGACCGACAGAGCTCCCATAGACTAATGGCTAGAGTGTTAGGCTTCCAAGCGAGTGGCCCTGGGTTCGAGTCCCAGCCTGAACGAAAATCTTCAATGTATACTTTTAGTTTCTAATTTGAAATTTCTTCTTTTTTTTTAAATTTTTCTCTTTTGCGAATATTGATTATTTATGTAGGGAGAAAAATTCTGAGTCAGTTTAATTATTCGACTTGTAAATTTCAAAGTGTTTGAATCAATAATTACCAAGGTGCATTTTTTGTTTTTATTATATTTAAGACTTCAATCGACAGAG
Organism: Uloborus diversus; assembly: GCF_026930045.1. Taxonomy (NCBI): domain Eukaryota; kingdom Metazoa; phylum Arthropoda; class Arachnida; order Araneae; family Uloboridae; genus Uloborus; species Uloborus diversus. The sequence goes on along the minus strand of NW_026558659.1, from coordinate 394,699 downwards.
CTCCGATAGCCTAATGGCTAGACCGTTGGGTTCCTAGCGCGTGGTACTGGGTTCGAGTCCCGGCCGGAAAGGAAATCTTAAATGCAAATATTTTTTGCAAATAGTCAGTCAGTCGGTCAGCCTTATTCAGTCAGTCTGTCAGTCAGTCAGTCAGCCTTATTCAGTCAGTCTGTCAGTCAGTCAGTCGGTCAGTCCTGTCCAGTCAGTTAGTCAGTCAAGCAGTCAGTCAGGTAGTCAAGCAGTCAGTTAGTCAGTCAAGCAGTCAGTCAGGTAGTCAAGCAGTCAGTCAGTCAGTCTCGGTCAGTCAGTGAGTCAGTCAGTCAGTATCAGTCAGTCAGTGAGTCAGTCTGTCAGTCAGGCAGTATCAGTCAGGCAGTAAGACTCCGCTCGACAGAACTCCGATAGCCTAATGGCTAGACCGCTGGTCTTCCAAGCGAGTGGCCTGGGTTCGAGTCCCAGCCGGAGCGAATATCTTCAATGTATATATTTCTTTTCTAATTTGAAAATTCTTTTTTTTTCAATTTCTTTCCTTTGCAATTATTGATTATTTATGTAGGGAAGAAAATTCTGAGTCAGTTTAATTTTTCGACACGAAGATTTCAAAGTGTTTAAATAAACAATTACCAAGGTGCATTTTTTGTTTTTATGATATTTAAAACTCCCACCGACAGAGCTCCCATAGACTAATGGCTAGAGTGTTAGGCTTCCTAGCGAGTGGCCCTGGGTTCGAGTCCCAGCCTGAACGAAAATCTGCAATGTATACTTTTAGTTTCTAATTTGAAATTTCTTCTTCTTTTTTTTTAATTTTTCTCTTTTGCGAATATTGATTATTTATGTAGGGAGAAAAATTCTGAGTCAGTTTAATTATTCGACCTGTAAATTTCAAAGTGTTTGAATCAATAATTACCAAGGTGCATTTTTTGTTTTTATTATATTTAAGACTTCCATCGACAGAGCTCCGATAGCCTAATGGCTAGACCGTTGGGTTCCAAGCGCGTGGTACTGGGTTCGAGTCCCGGCCGGAACGAAAATCTTCCATGTATATATTTCTCTTCTAATTTGAAGATTCTTTTTTTTTTCAATTTCTTTCTTTTGCAAATATGGATTATTTATGTACGGAAGAAAATTCTGAGTCAGTTTAATCATTCGACCTTTAGATTTCAAAGATTTTAGATCAATAATTACTAAGGTGCATTTTTTGTTTTTATTATAATTAAGACACCGATCAACAGAGATCCGATAGTATATTGGCGAGAGCGTTGGGCTTCCATGAGTGTCGCCCTGGGTTCAAATCCCAGCCGGAAAGGAAATCTTAAATGCAAATATTTTTTTCTAATTTTATAATTCTTTTTTTTTTATTTTTCCCTTTTGCGAAGTCAGTCAGTCAGTCTGACAGTCAATCAGTCAAGCACTCAGTCATTCAGTCTCAGTCAGTCAGTCCAGTCAGTCAGTCACTCAGTCAGTCAGTTAATCCTTCAGCCAGTCAGTCAAGCAGTCAGTCATTTAGTCTCAGTCAGTCAGTCATTCAGTCAGTCAGTCAGTCAGGCAGTCAGTCAGTCAGTCAGTCGGTCAGTCCTGTGTAGTCAGTTAGTCACTAAAGCAGTCAGTCAGTCTCAGTCAGTCAGTCAGTCAGTCAGTCCAGTCCAGTCTCAGTCAGTCAGTCAGTCAGTCTCGGTCAGTCATTCAGTCAGTCATTCAGTCAGTCAGTCAGTCAGGCAGTCAGTCAGTCGGTCAGCCTTATTTAGTCAGTCTGTCAGTCAGTCAGTCAGCCTTATTCAGTCAGTCTGTCAGTCATCCTTATTCAGTCAGTCTGTCAGTCAGTCAGTCGGTCAGTCCTGTCCAGTCAGTTAGTCAGTCAAGCAGTCAGTCAGGTAGTCAAGCTGTCAGTCAGTCAGTGTCAGTCAGTCATTTAGTCATTCAGTCAGTCAGTGAAATAGCCAGTCAGAGAGTCAAGCAGTCAGTCAGTCAGTCTCAGTCAGCCAGTTAGTCACTCAGTCAGTCAGTCAGTCCAGTCTCAGTCAGTCAGGCAGTTAGTCAGTCAGTCTCGGTCAGTCAGTGAGTCAGTCAGTCAGTATCAGTCAGTCAGTGAGTCAGTCTGTCAGTCAGGCAGTATCAGTCAGGCAGTAAGACTCCGCTCGACAGAACTCCGATAGCCTAATGGCTAGACCGCTGGTCTTCCAAGCGAGTGGACTGGGTTCGAGTCCAAGCCGGAGCGAATATCTACAATGTATATATTTCTTTTCTAATTTGAAAATTCTTTTTTTTTCAATTTCTTTCCTTTGCAATTATTGATTATTTATGTAGGGAAGAAAATTCTGAGTCAGTTTAATTTTTCGACACGAAGATTTCAAAGTGTTTAAATAAACAATTACCAAGGTGCATTTTTTGTTTTTATTATATTTAAAACTCCCACCGACAGAGCTCCCATAGACTAATGGCTACAGTGTTAGGCTTCCAAGCGAGTGGCCCTGGGTTCGAGTCCCAGCCTGAACGAAAATCTTCAATGTATACTTTTAGTTTCTAATTTGAAATTTCTTCTTCTTTTTTTTTTAATTTTTCTCTTTTGCGAATATTGATTATTTATGTAGGGAGAAAAATTCTGAGTCAGTTTAATTATTCGACTTGTAAATTTCAAAGTGTTTGAATCAATAATTACCAAGGTGCATTTTTTGTTTTTATTATATTTAAGACTTCCATCGACAGAGCTCCGATAGCCTAATGGCTAGACCGTTGGGTTCCTAGCGCGTGGTACTGGGTTCGAGTCCCGGCCGGAAAGGAAATCTTAAATGCAAATATTTTTTTCTAATTTTATAATTCTTTTTTTTTTATTTTTCCCTTTTGCGAAGTCAGTCAGTCAGTCTGACAGTCAATCAGTCAAGCACTCAGTCATTCAGTCTCAGTCAGTCAGTCCAGTCAGTCAGTTAGTCCTTCAGCCAGTCAGTCAAGCAGTCAGTCATTTAGTCTCAGTCAGTCAGTCATTCAGTCAGTCAGGCAGTCAGTCAGTCAGTCGGTCAGTCCTGTGCAGTCAGTTAGTCACTAAAGCAGTCAGTCAGTCTCAGTCAGTCAGTCAATCAGTCAGTTCAGTCCAGTCTCAGTCAGTCAGTCAGTCAGTCTCGGTCAGTCAGTCAGTCAGTCAGTCATTCAGTCAGTCAGTCAGTCAGGCAGTCAGTCAGTCGGTCAGCCTTATTCAGTCAGTCTGTCAGTCAGTCAGTCAGTCAGCCTTATTCAGTCAGTCTGTCAGTCATCCTTATTCAGTCAGTCTGTCAGTCAGTCGGTCAGTCCTGTCCAGTCAGTTAGTCAGTCAAGCAGTCAGTCAGGTAGTCAAGCAGTCAGTCAGTCAGTTTCAGTCAGTCATTTAGTCATTCAGTCAGTCAGTGAAATAGCCAGTCAGAGAGTCAAGCAGTCAGTCAGTCAGTCTCAGTCAGTCAGTTAGACAGTCACTCAGTCAGTCTGTCAGTCCAGTCTCAGTCAGTCAGGCAGTTAGTCAGTCAGTCTCGGTCAGTCAGTGAGTCAGTCAGTCAGTATCAGTCAGTCAGTGAGTCAGTCTGTCAGTCAGGCAGTATCAGTCAGGCAGTAAAACTCCGCTCGACAGAACTCCGATAGCCTAATGGCTAGACCGCTGGTCTTCCAAGCGAGTGGCCTGGGTTCGAGTCCCAGCCGGAGCGAATATCTTCAATGTATATATTTCTTTTCTAATTTGAAAATTCTTTTTTTTTCAATTTCTTTCCTTTGCAATTATTGATTATTTATGTAGGGAAGAAAATTCTGAGTCAGTTTAATTTTTCGACACGAAGATTTCAAAGTGTTTAAATAAACAATTACCAAGGTGCATTTTTTGTTTTTATTATATTTAAAACTCCGACCGACAGAGCTCCCATAGACTAATGGCTAGAGTGTTAGGCTTCCAAGCGAGTGGCCCTGGGTTCGAGTCCCAGCCTGAACGAAAATCTTCAATGTATACTTTTAGTTTCTAATTTGAAATTTCTTCTTTTTTTTTAAATTTTTCTCTTTTGCGAATATTGATTATTTATGTAGGGAGAAAAATTCTGAGTCAGTTTAATTATTCGACTTGTAAATTTCAAAGTGTTTGAATCAATAATTACCAAGGTGCATTTTTTGTTTTTATTATATTTAAGACTTCAATCGACAGAGCTCCGATAGCCTAATGGCTAGACCGTTGGGTTCCTAGCGCGTGGTACTGGGTTCGAGTCCCGGCCGGAAAGGAAATCTTAAATGCAAATATTTTTTGCAAATAGTCAGTCAGTCGGTCAGCCTTATTCAGTCAGTCTGTCAGTCAGTCAGTCAGCCTTATTCAGTCAGTCTGTCAGTCATCCTTATTCAGTCAGTCTGTCAGTCAGTCAGTCGGTCAGTCCTGTCCAGTCAGTTAGTCAGTCAAGCAGTCAGTCAGGTAGTCAAGCAGTCAGTTAGTCAGTCAAGCAGTCAGTCAGGTAGTCAAGCAGTCAGTCAGTCAGTCTCGGTCAGTCAGTGAGTCAGTCAGTCAGTATCAGTCAGTCAGTGAGTCAGTCTGTCAGTCAGGCAGTATCAGTCAGGCAGTAAGACTCCGCTCGACAGAACTCCGATAGCCTAATGGCTATACCGCTGGTCTTCCAAGCGAGTGGCCTGGGTTCGAGTCCCAGCCGGAGCGAATATCTTCAATGTATATATTTCTTTTCTAATTTGAAAATTCTTTTTTTTTTTCAATTTCTTTCCTTTGCAATTATTGATTATTTATGTAGGGAAGAAAATTCTGAGTCAGTTTAATTTTTCGACACGAAGATTTCAAAGTGTTTAAATAAACAATTACCAAGGTGCATTTTTTGTTTTTATTATATTTAAAACTCCCACCGACAGAGCTCCCATAGACTAATGGCTAGAGTGTTAGGCTTCCAAGCGAGTGGCCCTGGGTTCGAGTCCCAGCCTGAACGAAAATCTGCAATGTATACTTTTAGTTTCTAATTTGAAATTTCTTCTTCTTTTTTTTTAATTTTTCTCTTTTGCGAATATTGATTATTTATGTAGGGAGAAAAATTCTGAGTCAGTTTAATTATTCGACCTGTAAATTTCAAAGTGTTTGAATCAATAATTACCAAGGTGCATTTTTTGTTTTTATTATATTTAAGACTTCCATCGACAGAGCTCCGATAGCCTAATGGCTAGACCGTTGGGTTCCAAGCGCGTGGTACTGGGTTCGAGTCCCGGCCGGAACGAAAATCTTCCATGTATATATTTCTCTTCTAATTTGAAGATTCTTTTTTTTTTCAATTTCTTTCTTTTGCAAATATGGATTATTTATGTACGGAAGAAAATTCTGAGTCAGTTTAATCATTCGACCTTTAGATTTCAAAGATTTTAGATCAATAATTACTAAGGTGCATTTTTTGTTTTTATTATAATTAAGACACCGATCAACAGAGATCCGATAGTATATTGGCGAGAGCGTTGGGCTTCCATGAGTGTCGCCCTGGGTTCAAATCCCAGCCGGAAAGGAAATCTTAAATGCAAATATTTTTTTCTAATTTTATAATTCTTTTTTTTTTATTTTTCCCTTTTGCGAAGTCAGTCAGTCAGTCTGACAGTCAATCAGTCAAGCACTCAGTCATTCAGTCTCAGTCAGTCAGTCCAGTCAGTCAGTCACTCAGTCAGTCAGTTAGTCCTTCAGCCAGTCAGTCAGTCACTCAGTCAGTCAGTTAGTCCTTCAGCCAGTCAGTCAAGCAGTCAGTCATTTAGTCTCAGTCAGTCAGTCATTCAGTCAGTCAGTCAGTCAGGCAGTCAGTCAGTCAGTCAGTCGGTCAGTCCTGTGCAGTCAGTTAGTCACTAAAGCAGTCAGTCAGTCTCAGTCAGTCAGTCAGTCCAGTCCAGTCTCAGTCAGTCAGTCAGTCAGTCTCGGTCAGTCAGTCAGTCAGTCATTCAGTCAGTCAGTCAGTCAGGCAGTCAGTCAGTCAGTCTGTCAGTCAGTCAGTCTGTCAGTCAGTCAGTCAGTCAGCCTTATTCAGTCAGTCTGTCAGTCATCCTTATTCAGTCAGTCTGTCAGTCAGTCAGTCGGTCAGTCCTGTCCAGTCAGTTAGTCAGTCAAGCAGTCAGTCAGGTAGTCAAGCAGTCAGTCAGTCAGTGTCAGTCAGTCATTTAGTCATTCAGTCAGTCAGTGAAATAGCCAGTCAGAGAGTCAAGCAGTCAGTCAGTCAGTCTCAGTCAGTCAGTTAGTCAGTCAGTCAGTCAGTCAGTCAGTCAGTCCAGTCTCAGTCAGTCAGGCAGTTAGTCAGTCAGTCTCGGTCAGTCAGTGAGTCGGTCAGTCAGTATCAGTCAGTCAGTGATGCAGTCTGTCAGTCAGGCAGTATCAGTCAGGCAGTAAGACTCCGCTCGACAGAACTCCGATAGCCTAATGGCTAGACCGCTGGTATTCCAAGCGAGTGGCCTGGGTTCGAGTCCCAGCCGGAGCGAATATCTTCAATGTATATATTCCTTTTCTAATTTGAAAATTCTTTTTTTTCAATTTCTTTCCTTTGCAATTATTGATTATTTATGTAGGGAAGAAAATTCTGAGTCAGTTTAATTTTTCGACACGAAGATTTCAAAGTGTTTAAATAAACAATTACCAAGGTGCATTTTTTGTTTTTATTATATTTAAAACTCCCACCGACAGAGCTCCCATAGACTAATGGCTAGAGTGTTAGGCTTCCAAGCGAGTGGCCCTGGGTTCGAGTCCCAGCCTGAACGAAAATCTTCAATGTATACTTTTAGTTTCTAATTTGAAATTTCTTCTTCTTTTTTTTTAATTTTTCTCTTTTGCGAATATTGATTATTTATGTAGGGAGAAAAATTCTGAGTCAGTTTAATTATTCGACCTGTAAATTTCAAAGTGTTTGAATCAATAATTACCAAGGTGCATTTTTTGTTTTTATTATATTTAAGACTTCCATCGACAGAGCTCCGATAGCCTAATGGCTAGACCGTTGGGTTCCTAGCGCGTGGTACTGGGTTCGAGTCCCGGCCGGAAAAGAAATCTTAAATGCAAATATTTTTTTCTAATTTTATAATTCTTTTTTTTTATTTTTCCCTTTTGCGAAGTCAGTCAGTCAGTCTGACAGTCAATCAGTCAAGCACTCAGTCATTCAGTCTCAGTCAGTCAGTCCAGTCAGTCAGTCATTCAGTCAGTCAGTTAGTCCTTCAGCCAGTCAGTCAAGCAGTCAGTCATTTAGTCTCAGTCAGTCAGTCATTCAGTCAGTCAGTCAGTCAGGCAGTCAGTCAGTCGGTCAGCCTTATTCAGTCAGTCTGTCAGTCAGTCAGTCAGTCAGCCTTATTCAGTCAGTCTGTCAGTCATCCTTATTCAGTCAGTCTGTCAGTCAGTCAGTGTCAGTCAGTCATTTAGTCATTCAGTCAGTCAGTGAAATAGCCAGTCAGAGAGTCAAGCAGTCAGTCAGTCAGTCTCAGTCAGTCAGTTAGTCAGTCAGTCAGTCAGTCAGTCAGTCAGTCCAGTCTCAGTCAGTCAGGCAGTTAGTCAGTCAATCTCGGTCAGTCAGTGAGTCAGTCAGTCAGTATCAGTCAGTCAGTGAGTCAGTCTGTCAGTCAGGCAGTATCAGTCAGGCAGTAAGACTCCGCTCGACAGAACTCCGATAGCCTAATGGCTAGACCGCTGGTCTTCCAAGCGAGTGGCCTGGGTTCGAGTCCCACCCGGAGCGAATATCTTCAATGTATATATTTCTTTTCTAATTTGAAAATTCTTTTTTTTTTCAATTTCTTTCCTTTGCAATTATTGATTATTTATGTAGGGAAGAAAATTCTGAGTCAGTTTAATTTTTCGACACGAAGATTTCAAAGTGTTTAAATAAACAATTACCAAGGTGCATTTTTTGTTTTTATTATATTTAAAACTCCCACCGACAGAGCTCCCATAGACTAATGGCTAGAGTGTTAGGCTTCCAAGCGAGTGGCCATGGGTTCGAGTCCCAGCCTGAACGAAAATCTTCAATGTATACTTTTAGTTTCTAATTTGAAATTTCTTCTTTTTTTTAATTTTTCTCTTTTGCGAATATTGATTATTTATGTAGGGAGAAAAATTCTGAGTCAGTTTAATTATTCGACCTGTAAATTTCAAAGTGTTTGAATCAATAATTACCAAGGTGCATTTTTTGTTTTTATTATATTTAAGACTTCCATCGACAGAGCTCCGATAGCCTAATGGCTAGACCGTTGGGTTCCTAGCGCGTGGTACTGGGTTCGAGTCCCGGCCGGAAAAGAAATCTTAAATGCAAATATTTTTTTCTAATTTTATAATTCTTTTTTTTTATTTTTCCCTTTTGCGAAGTCAGTCAGTCAGTCTGACAGTCAATCAGTCAAGCACTCAGTCATTCAGTCTCAGTCAGTCAGTCCAGTCAGTCAGTCACTCAGTCAGTCAGTTAGTCCTTCAGCCAGTCAGTCAGTCAGTCATTCAGTCAGTCAGTCAGTCAGGCAGTCAGTCAGTCAGTCAGTCAGTCAGGCAGTCAGTCAGTCAGTCAGTCGGTCAGTCCTGTGTAGTCAGTTAGTCACTAAAGCAGTCAGTCAGTCTCAGTCAGTCAGTCAGTCAGTCAGTCCAGTCCAGTCTCAGTCAGTCAGTCAGTCAGTCTCGGTCAGTCAGTCAGTCAGTCATTCAGTCAGTCAGTCAGTCAGGCAGTCAGTCAGTCGGTCAGCCTTATTCAGTCAGTCTGTCAGTCAGTCAGTCAGTCAGCCTTATTCAGTCAGTCTGTCAGTCATCCTTATTCAGTCAGTCTGTCAGTCAGTCAGTGTCAGTCAGTCATTTAGTCATTCAGTCAGTCAGTGAAATAGCCAGTCAGAGAGTCAAGCAGTCAGTCAGTCAGTCTCAGTCAGTCAGTTAGTCAGTCAGTCAGTCAGTCAGTCAGTCAGTCCAGTCTCAGTCAGTCAGGCAGTTAGTCAGTCAATCTCGGTCAGTCAGTGAGTCAGTCAGTCAGTATCAGTCAGTCAGTGAGTCAGTCTGTCAGTCAGGCAGTATCAGTCAGACAGTAAGACTCCGCTCGACAGAACTCCGATAGCCTAATGGCTAGACCGCTGGTCTTCCAAGCGAGTGGCCTGGGTTCGAGTCCCAGCCGGAGCGAATATCTTCAATGTATATATTTCTTTTCTAATTTGAAAATTCTTTTTTTTTTCAATTTCTTTCCTTTGCAATTATTGATTATTTATGTAGGGAAGAAAATTCTGAGTCAGTTTAATTTTTCGACACAAAGATTTCAAAGTGTTTAAATAAACAATTACCAAGGTGCATTTTTTGTTTTTATTATATTTAAAACTCCCACCGACAGAGCTCCCATAGACTAATGGCTAGAGTGTTAGGCTTCCAAGCGAGTGGCCCTGGGTTCGAGTCCCAGCCTGAACGAAAATCTTCAATGTATACTTTTAGTTTCTAATTTGAAATTTCTTCTTCTTTTTTTTTTAATTTTTCACTTTTGCGAATATTGATTATTTATGTAGGGAGAAAAATTCTGAGTCAGTTTAATTATTCGACCTGTAAATTTCAATGTGTTTGAATCAATAATTACCAAGGTGCATTTTTTGTTTTTATTATATTTAAGACTTCCATCGACAGAGCTCCGATAGCCTAATGGCTAGACCGTTGGGTTCCTAGCGCGTGGTACTGGGTTCGAGTCCCGGCCGGAAAGGAAATCTTAAATGCAAATATTTTTTTCTAATTTTATAATTCTTTTTTTTTTATTTTTCCCTTTTGCGAAGTCAGTCAGTCAGTCTGACAGTCAATCAGTCAAGCACTCAGTCATTCAGTCTCAGTCAGTCAGTCCAGTCAGTCAGTCACTCAGTCAGTCAGTTAGTCCTTCAGCCAGTCAGTCAAGCAGTCAGTCATTTAGTCTCAGTCAGTCAGTCATTCAGTCAGTCAGTCAGTCAGGCAGTCAGTCAGTCAGTCAGTCGGTCAGTCCTGTGCAGTCAGTTAGTCACTAAAGCAGTCAGTCAGTCTCAGTCAGTCAGTCAGTCAGTCATTTCCAGTCCAGTCTCAGTCAGTCAGTCAGTCAGTCTCGGTCAGTCAGTCAGTCAGTCATTCAGTCAGTCAGTCAGTCAGGCAGTCAGTCAGTCGGTCAGCCTTATTCAGTCAGTCAGTCAGTCAGTCAGTCAGTCAGCCTTATTCAGTCAGTCTGTCAGTCATCCTTATTCAGTCAGTCTGTCAGTCAGTCAGTCGGTCAGTCCTGTCCAGTCAGTTAGTCAGTCAAGCAGTCAGTCAGGTAGTCAAGCAGTCAGTCAGTCAGTGTCAGTCAGTCATTTAGTCATTCAGTCAGTCAGTGAAATAGCCAGTCAGAGAGTCAGTCAGTCTCAGTCAGTCAGTCTCAGTCAGTCAGTTAGTCAGTCAGTCAGTCAGTCAGTCAGTCAGTCAGTCAGTCCAGTCTCAGTCAGTCAGGCAGTTAGTCAGTCAGTGAGTCAGTCAGTCAGTATCAGTCAGTCAGTGAGTCAGTCTGTCAGTCAGGCAGTATCAGTCAGGCAGTAAGACTCCGCTCGACAGAACTCCGATAGCCTAATGGCTAGACCGCTGGTCTTCCAAGCGAGTGGCCTGGGTTCGAGTCCCAGCCGGAGCGAATATCTTCAATGTATATATTTCTTTTCTAATTTGAAAATTCTTTTTTTTTTTCAATTTCTTTCCTTTGCAATTATTGATTATTTATGTAGGGAAGAAAATTCTGAGTCAGTTTAATTTTTCGACACGAAGATTTCAAAGTGTTTAAATAAACAATTACCAAGGTGCATTTTTTGTTTTTATTATATTTAAAACTCCCACCGACAGAGCTCCCATAGACTAATGGCGAGAGTGTTAGGCTTCCAAGCGAGTGGCCCTGGGTTCGAGTCCCAGCCTGAACGAAAATCTTCAATGTATACTTTTAGTTTCTAATTTGAAATTTCTTCTTCTTTTTTTTTTAATTTTTCTCTTTTGCGAATATTGATTATTTATGTAGGGAGAAAAATTCTGAGTCAGTTTAATTATTCGACCTGTAAATTTCAAAGTGTTTGAATCAATAATTACCAAGGTGCATTTTTTGTTTTTATTATATTTAAGACTTCCATCGACAGAGCTCCGATAGCCTAATGGCTAGACCGTTGGGTTCCAAGCGCGTGGTACTGGGTTCGAGTCCCGGCCGGAACGAAAATCTTCCATGTATATATTTCTCTTCTAATTTGAAGATTCTTTTTTTTTCAATTTCTTTCTTTTGCAAATATGGATTATTTATGTACGGAAGAAAATTCTGAGTCAGTTTAATCATTCGACCTTTAGATTTCAAAGATTTTAGATCAATAATTACTAAGGTGCATTTTTTGTTTTTATTATAATTAAGACACCGATCAACAGAGATCCGATAGTATATTGGCGAGAGCGTTGGGCTTCCATGAGTGTCGCCCTGGGTTCAAATCCCAGCCGGAAAGGAAATCTTAAATGCAAATATTTTTTTTCTAATTTTATAATTCTTTTTTTTTTATTTTTGCCTTTTGCGAAGTCAGTCAGTCAGTCTGACAGTCAATCAGTCAAGCACTCAGTAGTCATTCAGTCTCAGTCAGTCAGTCCAGTCAGTCAGTCACTCAGTCAGTCAGTTAGTCCTTCAGCCAGTCAGTCAAGCAGTCAGTCATTTAGTCTCAGTCAGTCAGGCAGTCAGTCAGTCAGGCAGTCAGTCAGTCAGTCAGTCGGTCAGTCCTGTGCAGTCAGTTAGTCACTAAAGCAGTCAGTCAGTCTCAGTCAGTCAGTCAGTCAGTCAGTCCAGTCCAGTCTCAGTCAGTCAGTCAGTCAGTCTCGGTCAGTCAGTCAGTCAGTCTCGGTCAGTCAGTCAGTCAGTCAGGCAGTCAGTCGGTCAGCCTTATTCAGTCAGTCTGTCAGTCAGTCAGTCAGTCATCCTTATTCAGTCAGTCTGTCAGTCATCCTTATTCAGTCAGTCTGTCAGTCAGTCAGTCGGTCAGTCCTGTCCAGTCAGTTAGTCAGTCAAGCAGTCAGTCAGGTAGTCAAGCAGTCAGTCAGTCAGTGTCAGTCAGTCATTTAGTCATTCAGTCAGTCAGTGAAATAGCCAGTCAGAGAGTCAAGCTGTCAGTCAGTCAGTCTCAGTCAGTCAGTTAGTCAGTCAGTCAGTCAGTCAGTCAGTCAGTCCAGTCTCAGTCAGTCAGGCAGTTAGTCAGTCAGTCTCGGTCAGTCAGTGAGTCAGTCAGTCAGTATCAGTCAGTCAGTGAGTCAGTCTGTCAGTCAGGCAGTATCAGTCAGGCAGTAAGACTCCGCTCGACAGAACTCCGATAGCCTAATGGCTAGACCGCTGGTCTTCCAAGCGAGTGGCCTGGGTTCGAGTCCCAGCCGGAGCGAATATCTTCAATGTATACATTTCTTTTCTAATTTGAAAATTCTTTTTTTTTTCAATTTCTTTCCTTTGCAATTATTGATTATTTATGTAGGGAAGAAAATTCTGAGTCAGTTTAATTTTTCAACACGAAGATTTCAAAGTGTTTAAATAAACAATTACCAAGGTGCATTTTTTGTTTTTATTATATTTAAAACTCCCACCGACAGAGCTCCCATAGACTAATGGCTAGAGTGTTAGGCTTCCAAGCGAGTGGCCCTGGGTTCGAGTCCCAGCCTGAACGAAAATCTTCAATGTATACTTTTAGTTTCTAATTTGAAATTTCTTCTTCTTTTTTTTTTAATTTTTCTCTTCTGCGAATATTGATAATTTATGTAGGGAGAAAAATTCTGAGTCAGTTTAATTATTCGACCTGTAAATTTCAAAGTGTTTGAATCAATAATTACCAAGGTGCATTTTTTGTTTTTATTATATTTAAGACTTAAATCGACAGAGCTCCGATAGCCTAATGGCTAGACCGTTGGGCTCCTAGCGCGTGGTACTGGGTTCGAGTCCCGGCCGGAAAGGAAATCTTAAATGCAAATATTTTTTTCTAATTTTATAATTCTTTTTTTTTTATTTTTCCCTTTTGCGAAGTCAGTCAGTCAGTCTGACAGTCAATCAGTCAAGCACTCAGTCATTCAGTCTCAGTCAGTCAGTCACTCAGTCAGTCAGTTAGTCCTTCAGCCAGTCAGTCAAGCAGTCAGTCATTTAGTCTCAGTCAGTCAGTCATTCAGTCAGTCAGTCAGTCAGGCAGTCAGTCAGTCAGTCAGTCGGTCAGTCCTGTGCAGTCAGTCAGTCACTAAAGCAGTCAGTCAGTCTCAGTCAGTCAGTCAGTCAGTCAGTCCAGTCTAGTCTCAGTCAGTCAGTCAGTCAGTCTCGGTCAGTCAGTCAGTCAGTCATTCAGTCAGTCAGTCAGTCAGGCAGTCAGTCAGTCGGTCAGCCTTATTCAGTCAGTCTGTCAGTCAGTCAGTCAGTCAGCCTTATTCAGTCAGTCTGTCAGTCATCCTTATTCAGTCAGTCAGTCAGTCGGTCAGTCCTGTCCAGTCAGTTAGTCAGTCAAGCAGTCAGTCAGGTAGTCAAGCAGTCAGTCAGTCAGTGTCAGTCAGTCATTTAGTCATTCAGTCAGTCAGTGAAATAGCCAGTCAGAGAGTCAAGCAGTCAGTCAGTCAGTCTCAGTCAGTCAGTCAGTCAGTCAGTCCAGTCTCAGTCAGTCAGGCAGTTAGTCAGTCAGTCTCGGTCAGTCAGTGAGTCAGTCAGTCAGTATCAGTCAGTCAGTGAGTCAGTCTGTCAGTCAGGCAGTATCAGTCAGGCAGTAAGACTCCGCTCGACAGAACTCCGATAGCCTAATGGCTAGACCGCTGGTCTTCCAAGCGAGTGGCCTGGGTTCGAGTCCCAGCCGGAGCGAATATCTTCAATGTATATATTTCTTTTCTAATTTGAAAATTCTTTTTTTTTTCAATTTTTTTCCTTTGCAATTATTGATTATTTATGTAGGGAAGAAAATTCTGAGTCAGTTTAATTTTTCGACACGAAGATTTCAAAGTGTTTAAATAAACAATTACCAAGGTGCATTTTTTGTTTTTATTATATTTAAAACTCCCACCGACAGAGCTCCCATAGACTAATGGCTAAAGTGTTAGGCTTCCAAGCGAGTGGCCCTGGGTTCGAGTCCCAGCCTGAACGAAAATCTTCAATGTATACTTTTAGTGTCTAATTTGAAATTTCTTCTTATTATTTTTTTTAATTTTTCTCTTTTGCGAATATTGATTATTTATGTAGGGAGAAAAATTCTGAGTCAGTTTAATTATTCGACCTGTAAATTTCAAAGTGTTTGAATCAATAATTACCAAGGTGCATTTTTTGTTTTTATTATATTTAAGACTTCCATCGACAGAGCTCCGATAGCCTAATGGCTAGACCGTTGGGTTCCTAGCGCGTGGTACTGGTTTCGAGTCCGGCCCGGAAAGGAAATCTTAAATGCAAATATTTCTTTTCTAATTTTATAATTCTTTTTTTTTTATTTTTCCCTTTTGCGAAGTCAGTCAGTCAGTCTGACAGTCAATCAGTCAAGCACTCAGTCATTCAGTCTCAGTCAGTCAGTCCAGTCAGTCAGTCACTCAGTCAGTCAGTTAGTCCTTCAGCCAGTCAGTCAAGCAGTCAGTCATTTAGTCTCAGTCAGTCAGTCAGTCAGTCAGTCAGGCAGTCAGTCAGTCGGTCAGCCTTATTCAGTCAGTCTGTCAGTCAGTCAGTCAGTCAGCCTTATTCAGTCAGTCTGTCAGTCATCCTTATTCAGTCAGTCTGTCAGTCAGTCAGTCGGTCAGTCCTGTCCAGTCAGTTAGTCAGTCAAGCAGTCAGTCAGGTATTCAAGCAGTCAGTCAGTCAGTGTCAGTCAGTCATTTAGTCATTCAGTCAGTCAGTGAAATAGCCAGTCAGAGAGTCAAGCAGTCAGTCAGTCAGTCTCAGTCAGTCAGTTAGTCAGTCAGTCAGTCAGTCAGTCAGTCAGTCAGTCCAGTCTCAGTCAGTCAGGCAGTTAGTCAGTCAGTCTCGGTCAGTCAGTGAGTCAGTCAGTCAGTATCAGTCATTTAGTGAGTCAGTCTGTCAGTCAGGCAGTATCAGTCAGGCAGTAAGACTCCGCTCGACAGAACTCCGATAGCCTAATGGCTAGACCGCTGGTCTTCCAAGCGAGTGGCCTGGGTTCGAGTCCCAGCCGGAGCGAATATCTTCAATGTATATATTTCTTTTCTAATTTGAAAATTCTTTTTTTTTCAATTTCTTTCCTTTGCAATTATTGATTATTTATGTAGGGAAGAAAATTCTGAGTCAGTTTAATTTTTCGACACGAAGATTTCAAAGTGTTTAAATAAACAATTACCAAGGTGCATTTTTTGTTCTTATTATATTTAAAACTCCCACCGACAGAGCTCCCATAGACTAATGGCTAGAGTGTTAGGCTTCCAAGCGAGTGGCCCTGGGTTCGAGTCCCAGCCTGAACGAAAATCTTCAATGTGTACTTTTAGTTTCTAATTTGAAATTTCTTCTTCTTTTTTTTTAATTTTTCTCTTTTGCGAATATTGATTATTTATGTAGGGAGAAAAATTCTGAGTCAGTTTAATTATTCGACCTGTAAATTTCAAAGTGTTTGAATCAATAATTACCAAGGTGCATTTTTTGTTTTTATTATATTTAAGACGTCCATCGACAGAGCTCCGATAGCCTAATGGCTAGGCCGTTGGGTTCCTAGCGCGTGGTACTGGGTTCGAGTCCCGGCCGGAAAGGAAATCTTAAATGCAAATATTTTTTTCTAATTTTATAATTCTTTTTTTTTATTTTTCCCTTTTGCGAAGTCAGTCAGTCAGTCTGACAGTCAATCAGTCAAGCACTCAGTCATTCAGTCTCAGTCAGTCAGTCCAGTCAGTCAGTCACTCAGTCAGTCAGTTAGTCCTTCAGCCAGTCAGTCAAGCAGTCAGTCATTTAGTCTCAGTCATTCAGTCAGTCAGTCAGTCAGGCAGTCAGTCAGTCAGTCAGTCGGTCAGTCCTGTGCAGTCAGTTAGTCACTAAAGCAGTCAGTCAGTCTCAGTCAGTCAGTCAGTCAGTCAGTCCAGTCCAGTCTCAGTCAGTCAGTCAGTCAGTCAGTCTCGGTCAGTCAGTCAGTCAGTCATTCAGTCAGTCAGTCAGTCAGGCAGTCAGTCAGTCGGTCAGCCTTATTCAGTCAGTCTGTCAGTCAGTCAGTCAGTCAGCCTTATTCAGTCAGTCTGTCAGTCATCCTTATTCAGTCAATCTGTCAGTCAGTCAGTCGGTCAGTCCTGTCCAGTCAGTTAGTCAGTCAAGCAGTCAGTCAGGTAGTCAAGCAGTCAGTCAGTCAGTGTCAGTCAGTCATTTAGTCATTCAGTCAGTCAGTGAAATAGCCAGTCAGAGAGTCAAGCAGTCAGTCAGTCAGTCTCAGTCAGTCAGTTAGTCAGTCAGTCAGTCAGTCAGTCCAGTCTCAGTCAGTCAGGCAGTTAGTCAGTCAGTCTCGGTCAGTCAGTGAGTCAGTCAGTCAGTATCAGTCAGTCAGTGAGTCAGTCTGTCAGTCAGGCAGTATCAGTCAGGCAGTAAGACTCCGCTCGACAGAACTCCGATAGCCTAATGGCTAGACCGCTGGTCTTCCAAGCGAGTGGCCTGGGTTCGAGTCCCAGCCGGAGCGAATATCTTCAATGTATATATATCTTTTCTAATTTGAAAATTCTTTTTTTTTCAATTTCTTTCCTTTGCAATTATTGATTATTTATGTAGGGAAGAAAATTCTGAGTCAGTTTAATTTTTCGACACGAAGATTTCAAAGTGTTTAAATAAACAATTACCAAGGTGCATTTTTTGTTTTTATTATATTTAAAACTCCCACCGACAGAGCTCCCATAGACTAATGGCTAGAGTGTTAGGCTTCCTAGCGAGTGGCCCTGGGTTCGAGTCCCAGCCTGAACGAAAATCTTCAATGTGTACTTTTAGTTTCTAATTTGAAATTTCTTCTTCTTTTTTTTTAATTTTTCTCTTTTGCGAATATTGATTATTTATGTAGGGAGAAAAATTCTGAGTCAGTTTAATTATTCGACCTGTAAATTTCAAAGTGTTTGAATCAATAATTACCAAGGTGCATTTTTTGTTTTTATTATATTTAAGACTTCCATCGACAGAGCTCCGATAGCCTAATGGCTAGGCCGTTGGGTTCCTAGCGCGTGGTACTGGGTTCGAGTCCCGGCCGGAAAGGAAATCTTAAATGCAAATATTTTTTTCTAATTTTATAATTCTTTTTTTTTTTATTTTTCCCTTTTGCGAAGTCAGTCAGTCAGTCTGACAGTCAATCAGTCAAGCACTCAGTCATTCAGTCTCAGTCAGTCAGTCCATTCAGTCAGTCACTCAGTCAGTCAGTTAGTCCTTCAGCCAGTCAGTCAAGCAGTCAGTCATTTAGTCTCAGTCAGTCAGTCATTCAGTCAGTCAGTCAGTCAGGCAGTCAGTCAGTCAGTCAGTCGGTCAGTCCTGTGCAGTCAGTTAGTCACTAAAGCAGTCAGTCAGTCTCAGTCAGTCAGTCAGTCAGTCAGTCCAGTCCAGTCTCAGTCAGTCAGTCAGTCAGTCTCGGTCAGTCAGTCAGTCAGTCATTCAGTCAGTCAGTCAGTCAGGCAGTCAGTCAGTCGGTCAGCCTTATTCAGTCAGTCTGTCAGTCAGTCAGTCAGTCAGCCTTATTCAGTCAGTCTGTCAGTCATCCTTATTCAGTCAATCTGTCAGGCAGTCAGTCGGTCAGTCCTGTCCAGTCAGTTAGTCAGTCAAGCAGTCAGTCAGGTAGTCAAGCAGTCAGTCAGTCAGTGTCAGTCAGTCATTTAGTCATTCAGTCAGTCAGTGAAATAGCCAGTCAGAGAGTCAAGCAGTCAGTCAGTCAGTCTCAGTCAGTCAGTTAGTCAGTCAGTCAGTCAGTCAGTCAGTCAGTCCAGTCTCAGTCAGTCAGGCAGTTAGTCAGTCAGTCTCGGTCAGTCAGTGAGTCAGTCAGTCAGTATCAGTCAGTCAGTGAGTCAGTCTGTCAGTCAGGCAGTATCAGTCAGGCAGTAAGACTCCGCTCGACAGAACTCCGATAGCCTAATGGCTAGACCGCTGGTCTTCCAAGCGAGTGGCCTGGGTTCGAGTCCCAGCCGGAGCGAATATCTTCAATGTATATATTTCTTTTCTAATTTGAAAATTCTTTTTTTTTCAATTTCTTTCCTTTGCAATTATTGATTATTTATGTAGGGAAGAAAATTCTGAGTCAGTTTAATTTTTCGACACGAAGATTTCAAAGTGTTTAAATAAACAATTACCAAGGTGCATTTTTTGTTTTTATTATATTTAAAACTCCCACCGACGGAGCTCCCATAGACTAATGGCTAGAGTGTTAGGCTTCCAAGCGAGTGGCCCTGGGTTCGAGTCCCAGCCTGAACGAAAATCTTCAATGTGTACTTTTAGTTTCTAATTTGAAATTTCTTCTTCTTTTTTTTTAATTTTTCTCTTTTGCGAATCTTGATTATTTATGTAGGGAGAAAAATTCTGAGTCAGTTTAATTATTCGACCTGTAAATTTCAAAGTGTTTGAATCAATAATTACCAAGGTGCATTTTTTGTTTTTATTATATTTAAGACTTCCATCGACAGAGCTCCGATAGCCTAATGGCTAGGCCGTTGGGTTCCTAGCGCGTGGTACTGGGTTCGAGTCCCGGCCGGAAAGGAAATCTTAAATGCAAATATTTTTTTCTAATTTTATAATTCTTTTTTTTTTTATTTTTCCCTTTTGCGAAGTCAGTCAGTCAGTCTGACAGTCAATCAGTCAAGCACTCAGTCATTCAGTCTCAGTCAGTCAGTCCAGTCAGTCAGTCACTCAGTCAGTCAGTTAGTCCTTCAGCCAGTCAGTCAAGCAGTCAGTCATTTAGTCTCAGTCAGTCAGTCATTCAGTCAGTCAGTCAGTCAGGCAGTCAGTCAGTCAGTCAGGCAGTCAGTCAGTCAGTCAGTCGGTCAGTCCTGTGCAGTCAGTTAGTCACTAAAGCAGTCAGTCAGTCTCAGTCAGTCAGTCAGTCAGTCAGTCCAGTCCAGTCTCAGTCAGTCAGTCAGTCAGTCTCGGTCAGTCAGTCAGTCAGTCATTCAGTCAGTCAGTCAGTCAGGCAGTCAGTCAGTCGGTCAGCCTTATTCAGTCAGTCTGTCAGTCAGTCAGTCAGTCAGCCTTATTCAGTCAGTCTGTCAGTCATCCTTATTCAGTCAATCTGTCAGTCAGTCAGTCGGTCAGTCCTGTCCAGTCAGTTAGTCAGTCAAGCAGTCAGTCAGGTAGTCAAGCAGTCAGTCAGTCAGTGTCAGTCAGTCATTTAGTCATTCAGTCAGTCAGTGAAATAGCCAGTCAGAGAGTCAAGCAGTCAGTCAGTCAGTCTCAGTCAGTCAGTTAGTCAGTCAGTCAGTCAGTCAGTCAGTCCAGTCTCAGTCAGTCAGGCAGTTAGTCAGTCAGTCTCGGTCAGTCAGTGAGTCAGTCAGTCAGTATCAGTCAGTCAGTGAGTCAGTCTGTCAGTCAGGCAGTATCAGTCAGGCAGTAAGACTCCGCTCGACAGAACTCTGATAGCCTAATGGCTAGACCGCTGGTTTTCCAAGCGAGTGACCTGGGTTCGAGTCCCAGCTGGAGCGAATATCTTCAATGTATATATTTCTTTTCTAATTTGAAAATTCTTTTTTTTTCAATTTCTTTCCTTTGCAATTATTGATTATTTATGTAGGGAAGAAAATTCTGAGTCAGTTTAATTTTTCGACACGAAGATTTCAAAGTGTTTAAATAAACAATTACCAAGGTGCATTTTTTGTTTTTATTATATTTAAAACTCCCACCGACGGAGCTCCCATAGACTAATGGCTAGAGTGTTAGGCTTCCAAGCGAGTGGCCCTGGGTTCGAGTCCCAGCCTGAACGAAAATCTTCAATGTGTACTTTTAGTTTCTAATTTGAAATTTCTTCTTCTTTTTTTTTAATTTTTCTCTTTTGCGAATCTTGATTATTTATGTAGGGAGAAAAATTCTGAGTCAGTTTAATTATTCGACCTGTAAATTTCAAAGTGTTTGAATCAATAATTACCAAGGTGCATTTTTTGTTTTTATTATATTTAAGACTTCCATCGACAGAGCTCCGATAGCCTAATGGCTAGGCCGTTGGGTTCCTAGCGCGTGGTACTGGGTTCGAGTCCCGGCCGGAAAGGAAATCTTAAATGCAAATATTTTTTTCTAATTTTATAATTCTTTTTTTTTTTATTTTTCCCTTTTGCGAAGTCAGTCAGTCAGTCTGACAGTCAATCAGTCAAGCACTCAGTCATTCAGTCTCAGTCAGTCAGTCCAGTCAGTCAGTCACTCAGTCAGTCAGTTAGTCCTTCAGCCAGTCAGTCAAGCAGTCAGTCATTTAGTCTCAGTCAGTCAGTCATTCAGTCAGTCAGTCAGTCAGGCAGTCAGTCAGTCAGTCAGGCAGTCAGTCAGTCAGTCAGTCGGTCAGTCCTGTGCAGTCAGTTAGTCACTAAAGCAGTCAGTCAGTCTCAGTCAGTCAGTCAGTCAGTCAGTCCAGTCCAGTCTCAGTCAGTCAGTCAGTCAGTCTCGGTCAGTCAGTCAGTCAGTCATTCAGTCAGTCAGTCAGTCAGGCAGTCAGTCAGTCGGTCAGCCTTATTCAGTCAGTCTGTCAGTCAGTCAGTCAGTCAGCCTTATTCAGTCAGTCTGTCAGTCATCCTTATTCAGTCAATCTGTCAGTCAGTCAGTCGGTCAGTCCTGTCCAGTCAGTTAGTCAGTCAAGCAGTCAGTCAGGTAGTCAAGCAGTCAGTCAGTCAGTGTCAGTCAGTCATTTAGTCATTCAGTCAGTCAGTGAAATAGCCAGTCAGAGAGTCAAGCAGTCAGTCAGTCAGTCTCAGTCAGTCAGTTAGTCAGTCAGTCAGTCAGTCAGTCAGTCCAGTCTCAGTCAGTCAGGCAGTTAGTCAGTCAGTCTCGGTCAGTCAGTGAGTCAGTCAGTCAGTATCAGTCAGTCAGTGAGTCAGTCTGTCAGTCAGGCAGTATCAGTCAGGCAGTAAGACTCCGCTCGACAGAACTCTGATAGCCTAATGGCTAGACCGCTGGTTTTCC
Source organism: Uloborus diversus (assembly GCF_026930045.1). NCBI lineage: Eukaryota > Metazoa > Arthropoda > Arachnida > Araneae > Uloboridae > Uloborus > Uloborus diversus. The sequence continues at coordinate 373,715 of NW_026558659.1, read as the reverse complement.
AAGCGAGTGACCTGGGTTCGAGTCCCAGCTGGAGCGAATATCTTCAATGTATATATTTCTTTTCTAATTTGAAAATTCTTTTTTTTTTCAATTTCTTTCCTTTGCAATTATTGATTATTTATGTAGGGAAGAAAATTCTGAGTCAGTTTAATTTTTCGACACGAAGATTTCAAAGTGTTTAAATAAACAATTACCAAGGTGCATTTTTTGTTTTATTATATTTAAAACTCCCACCGACAGAGCTCCCATAGACTAATGGCTAGAGTGTTAGGCTTCCAAGCGAGTGGCCCTGGGTTCGAGTCCCAGCCTGAACGAAAATCTTCAACGTATACTTTTAGTTTCTAATTTGAAATTTCTTCTTCTTTTTTTTTAATTTTTCTCTTTTGCGAATATTGATTATTTATGTAGGGAGAAAAATTCTGAGTCAGTTTAATTATTCGACCTGTAAATTTCAAAGTGTTTGAATCAATAATTACCAAGGTGCATTTTTTGTTTTTATTATATTTAAGACTTCCATCGACAGAGCTCCGATAGCCTAATGGCTAGACCGTTGGGTTCCTAGCGCGTGGTACTGGGTTCGAGTCCCGGCCGGAAAGGAAATCTTAAATGCAAATATTTTTTTCTAATTTTATAATTCTTTTTTTTTTATTTTTCCCTTTTGCGAAGTCAGTCAGTCCAGTCAGTCAGTCACTCAGTCAGTCAGTTAGTCCTTCAGCCAGTCAGTCAAGCAGTCAGTCATTTAGTCTCAGTCAGTCAGTCATTCAGTCAGTCAGTCAGTCAGGCAGTCAGTCAGTCGGTCAGTCGGTCAGTCCTGTGCAGTCAGTTAGTCACTAAAGCAGTCAGTCAGTCTCAGTCAGTCAGTCAGTCAGTCCAGTCCAGTCTCAGTCAGTCAGTCAGTCAGTCTCGGTCAGTCAGTCAGTCAGTCATTCAGTCAGTCAGTCAGTCAGGCAGTCAGTCAGTCGGTCAGCCTTATTCAGTCAGTCTGTCAGTCAGTCAGTCAGTCAGCCTTATTCAGTCAGTCTGTCAGTCATCCTTATTCAGTCAGTCTGTCAGTCAGTCAGTCGGTCAGTCCTGTCCAGTCAGTTAGTCAGTCAAGCAGTCAGTCAGGTAGTCAAGCAGTCAGTCAGTCAGTGTCAGTCAGTCATTTAGTCATTCAGTCAGTCAGTCAGTCAGGCAGTCAGTCAGTCAGTCAGTCGGTCAGTCCTGTGCAGTCAGTTAGTCACTAAAGCAGTCAGTCAGTCTCAGTCAGTCAGTCAGTCAGTCAGTCCAGTCCAGTCTCAGTCAGTCAGTCAGTCAGTCTCGGTCAGTCAGTCAGTCAGTCATTCAGTCAGTCAGTCAGTCAGGCAGTCAGTCAGTCGGTCAGCCTTATTCTGTCAGTCAGTCAGTCAGTCAGCCTTATTCAGTCAGTCTGTCAGTCATCCTTATTCAGTCAGTCTGTCAGTCAGTCAGTCGGTCAGTCCTGTCCAGTCAGTCAGTCGGTTAGTCAGGTAGTCAAGCAGTCAGTCAGTCAGTGTCAGTCAGTCATTTAGTCATTCAGTCAGTCAGTGAAATAGCCAGTCAGAGAGTCAAGCAGTCAGTCAGTCAGTCTCAGTCAGTCAGTTAGTCAGTCAGTCAGTCAGTCAGTCAGGCAGTTAGTCAGTCAGTCTCGGTCAGTCAGTGAGTCAGTCAGTCAGTATCAGTCAGTCAGGGAGTCAGTCTGTCAGTCAGGCAGTATCAGTCAGGCAGTAAGACTCCGCTCGACAGAACTCCGATAGCCTAATGGCTAGACCCCTGGTCTTCCAAGCGAGTGGCCTGGGTTCGAGTCCCAGCCGGAGCGAATATCTTCAATGTATATATTTCTTTTCTAATTTGAAAATTCTTTTTTTTTTCAATTTCTTTCCTTTGCAATTATTGATTATTTATGTAGGGAAGAAAATTCTGAGTCAGTTTAATTTTTCGACACGAAGATTTCAAAGTGTTTAAATAAACAATTACCAAGGTGCATTTTTTGTTTTTATTATATTTAAAACTCCCACCGACAGAGCTCCCATAGACTAATGGCTAGAGTGTTAGGCTTCCAAGCGAGTGGCCCTGGGTTCGAGTCCCAGCCTGAACGAAAATCTTCAATGTATACTTTTAGTTTCTAATTTGAAATTTCTTCTTCTTTTTTTTTAAATTTTTCTCTTTTGCGAATATTGATTATTTATGTAGGGAGAAAAATTCTGAGTCAGTTTAATTATTCGACCTGTAAATTTCAAAGTGTTTGAATCAATAATTACCAAGGTGCATTTTTTGTTTTTATTATATTTATGACTTCCATCGACAGAGCTCCGATAGCCTAATGGCTAGACCGTTGGGTTCCTAGCGCGTGGTACTGGGTTCGAGTCCCGGCCGGAAAGGAAATCTTAAATGCAAATATTTTTTTCTAATTTTATAATTCTTTTTTTTTTTATTTTTCCCTTTTGCGAAGTCAGTCAGTCAGTCTGACAGTCAATCAGTCAAGCACTCAGTCATTCAGTCTCAGTCAGTCAGTCCAGTCAGTCAGTCACTCAGTCAGTCAGTTAGTCCTTCAGCCAGTCAGTCAAGCAGTCAGTCATTTAGTCTCAGTCAGTCAGTCATTCAGTCAGTCAGTCAGTCAGGCAGTCAGTCAGTCAGTCAGTCGGTCAGTCCTGTGCAGTCAGTTAGTCACTAAAGCAGTCAGTCAGTCAGTCGGTCAGTCCTGTGCAGTCAGTTAGTCACTAAAGCAGTCAGTCAGTCTCAGTCAGTCAGTCAGTCAGTCAGTCCAGTCCAGTCTCAGTCAGTCAGTCTCGGTCAGTCAGTCAGTCAGTCATTCAGTCAGTCAGTCAGTCAGCCTTATTCAGTCAGTCTGTCAGTCATCCTTATTCAGTCAGTCTGTCAGTCAGTCAGTCGGTCAGTCCTGTCCAGTCAGTTAGTCAGTCAAGCAGTCAGTCAGGTAGTCAAGCAGTCAGTCAGTCAGTGTCAGTCAGTCATTTAGTCATTCAGTCAGTCAGTGAAATAGCCAGTCAGAGAGTCAAGCAGTCAGTCAGTCAGTCTCAGTCAGTCAGTTAGTCAGTCAGTCAGTCAGTCAGTCAGTCAGTCCAGTCTCAGTCAGTCAGGCAGTTAGTCAGTCAGTCTCGGTCAGTCAGTGAGTCAGTCAGTCAGTATCAGTCAGTCAGTGAGTCAGTCTGTCAGTCAGGCAGTATCAGTCAGGCAGTAAGACTCCGCTCGACAGAACTCCGATAGCCTAATGGCTAGACCGCTGGTCTCCCAAGCGAGCGGCCTGGGTTCGAGTCTAAGCCGGAGCGAATATCTTCAATGTATATATTTCTTTTCTAGTTTAAAAATTCTTTTTTTTTTCAATTTCTTTCCTTTGCAATTATTGATTATTTATGTAGGGAAGAAAATTCTGAGTCAGTTTAATTTTTCGACACGCAGATTTCAAAGTGTTTAAATAAACAATTACCAAGGTGCATTTTTTGTTTTTATTATATTTAAAACTCCCACCGACAGAGCTCCCATAGACTAATGGCTAGAGTGTTAGGCTTCCAAGCGAGTGGCCCTGGGTTCGAGTCCCAGCCTGAACGAAAATCTTCAATGTATACTTTTAGTTTCTAATTTGAAATTTCTTCTTCTTTTTTTTTAATTTTTCTCTTTTGCGAATATTGATTATTTATGGAGGGAGAAAAATTCTGAGTCAGTTTAATTATTCGACCTGTAAATTTCAAAGAGTTTGAATCAATAATTACCAAGGTGCATTTTTTGTTTTTATTATATTTAAGACTTCCATCGACAGAGCTCCGATAGCCTAATGGCAAGACCGTTGGGTTCCTAGCGCGTGGTACTGGGTTCGAGTCCCGGCCGGAAAGGAAATCTTAAATGCAAATATTTTTTTCTAATTTTATAATTCTTTTTTTTTTATTTTTCCCTTTTGCGAAGTCAGTCAGTCCAGTCAGTCAGTCACTCAGTCAGTCAGTTAGTCCTTCAGCCAGTCAGTCAAGCAGTCAGTCATTTAGTCTCAGTCAGTCAGTCATTCAGTCAGTCAGTCAGTCAGGCAGTCAGTCAGTCGGTCAGTCGGTCAGTCCTGTGCAGTCAGTTAGTCACTAAAGCAGTCAGTCAGTCTCAGTCAGTCAGTCAGTCAGTCAGTCCAGTCCAGTCTCAGTCAGTCAGTCAGTCAGTCTCGGTCAGTCAGTCAGTCAGTCAGTCCAGTCCAGTCTCAGTCAGTCAGTCAGTCAGTCTCGGTCAGTCAGTCAGTCAGTCATTCAGTCAGTCAGTCAGTCAGGCAGTCAGTCAGTCGGTCAGCCTTATTCAGTCAGTCTGTCAGTCAGTCAGTCAGTCAGCCTTATTCAGTCAGTCTGTCAGTCATCCTTATTCAGTCAGTCTGTCAGTCAGTCAGTCGGTCAGTCATGTCCAGTCAGTTAGTCAGTCAAGCAGTCAGTCAGGTAGTCAAGCAGTCAGTCAGTCAGTCATTTAGTCATTCAGTCAGTCAGTGAAATAGCCAGTCAGAGAGTCAAGCAGTCAGTCAGTCAGTCTCAGTCAGTCAGTTAGTCAGTCAGTCAGTCAGTCAGTCAGTCAGTCCAGTCTCAGTCAGTCAGGCAGTTAGTCAGTCAGTCTCGGTCAGTCAGTGAGTCATTCAGTCAGTATCAGTCAGTCAGTGAGTCAGTCTGTCAGTCAGGCAGTATCAGTCAGGCAGTAAGACTCCGCTCGACAGAACTCCGATAGCCTAATGGCTAGACCGCTGGTCTTCCAAGCGAGTGGCCTGGGTTCGAGTCTAAGCCGGAGCGAATATCTTCAATGTATATATTTCTTTTCTAGTTTGAAAATTCTTTTTTTTTTCAATTTCTTTCCTTTGCAATTATTGATTATTTATGTAGGGAAGAAAATTCTGAGTCAGTTTAATTTTTCGACACGCAGATTTCAAAGTGTTTAAATAAACAATTACCAAGGTGCATTTTTTGTTTTTACTATATTTAAAACTCCCACCGACAGAGCTCCCATAGACTAATGGCTAGAGTGTTAGGCTTCCAAGCGAGTGGCCCTGGGTTCGAGTCCCAGCCTGAACGAAAATCTTCAATGTATACTTTTAGTTTCTAATTTGAAATTTCTTCTTCTTTTTTTTTTAATTTTTCTCTTTTGCGAATATTGATTATTTATGGAGGGAGAAAAATTCTGAGTCAGTTTAATTATTTTACCTGTAAATTTCAAAGAGTTTGAATCAATAATTACCAAGGTGCATTTTTTGTTTTTATTATATTTAAGACTTCCATCGACAGAGCTCCGATAGCCTAATGGCTAGACCGTTGGGTTCCTAGCGCGTGGTACTGGGTTCGAGTCCCGGCCGGAAAGGAAATCTTAAATGCAAATATTTTTTTCTAATTTTATAATTCTTTTTTTTTTATTTTTCCCTTTTGCGAAGTCAGTCAGTCCAGTCAGTCAGTCACTCAGTCAGTCAGTTAGTCCTTCAGCCAGTCAGTCAAGCAGTCAGTCATTTAGTCTCAGTCAGTCAGTCATTCAGTCAGTCAGTCAGTCAGGCAGTCAGTCAGTCGGTCAGTCGGTCAGTCCTGTGCAGTCAGTTAGTCACTAAAGCAGTCAGTCAGTCTCAGTCAGTCAGTCAGTCAGTCAGTCCAGTCCAGTCTCAGTCAGTCAGTCAGTCAGTCTCGGTCAGTCAGTCAGTCAGTCAGTCCAGTCCAGTCTCAGTCAGTCAGTCAGTCAGTCTCGGTCAGTCAGTCAGTCAGTCATTCAGTCAGTCAGTCAGTCAGGCAGTCAGTCAGTCGGTCAGCCTTATTCAGTCAGTCTGTCAGTCAGTCAGTCAGTCAGCCTTATTCAGTCAGTCTGTCAGTCATCCTTATTCAGTCAGTCTGTCAGTCAGTCAGTCGGTCAGTCATGTCCAGTCAGTTAGTCAGTCAAGCAGTCAGTCAGGTCGTCAAGCAGTCAGTCAGTCAGTGTCAGTCAGTCATTTAGTCATTCAGTCAGTCAGTGAAATAGCCAGTCAGAGAGTCAAGCAGTCAGTCAGTCAGTCTCAGTCAGTCAGTTAGTCAGTCAGTCAGTCAGTCAGTCAGTCAGTCCAGTCTCAGTCAGTCAGTCCAGTCTCAGTCAGTCAGGCAGTTAGTCAGTCAGTCTCGGTCAGTCAGTGAGTCAGTCTGTCAGTCAGGCAGTATCAGTCAGGCAGTAAGACTCCGCTCGACAGAACTCCGATAGCCTAATGGCTAGACCGCTGGTCTTCCAAGCGAGTGGCCTGGGTTCGAGTCCCAGCCGGAGCGAATATCTTCAATGTATATATTTCTTTTCTAATTTGAAAATTCTTTTTTTTTCAATTTCTTTCCTTTGCAATTATTGATTATTTATGTAGGGAAGAAAATTCTGAGTCAGTTTAATTTTTCGACACGAAGATTTCAAAGTGTTTAAATAAACAATTACCAAGGTGCATTTTTTGTTTTTATTATATTTAAAACTCCCACCGCCAGAGCTCCCATAGACTAATGGCTAGAGTGTTAGGCTTCCAAGCGAGTGGCCCTGGGTTCGAGTCCCAGCCTGAACGAAAATCTTCAATGTATACTTTTAGTTTCTAATTTGAAATTTCTTCTTCTTTTTTTTTTAATTTTTCTCTTTTGCGAATATTGATTATTTATGGAGGGAGAAAAATTCTGAGTCAGTTTAATTATTCGACCTGTAAATTTCAAAGTGTTTGAATCAATAATTACCAAGGTGCATTTTTTGTTTTTATTATATTTAAGACTTCCATCGACAGAGCTCCGATAGCCTAATGGCTAGACCGTTGGGTTCCAAGCGCGTGGTACTGGGTTCGAGTCCCGGCCGGAACGAAAACCTTCCATGTATATATTTCTCTTCTAATTTGAAGATTCTTTTTTTTTTCAATTTCTTTCTTTTGCAAATATGGATTATTTATGTACGGAAGAAAATTCTGAGTCAGTTTAATCATTCGACCTTTGGATTTCAAAGATTTTAGATCAATAATTACTAAGGTGCATTTTTTGTTTTTATTATAATTAAGACACCGATCAACAGAGATCCGATAGTATATTGGCGAGAGCGTTGGGCTTCCATGAGTGTCGCCCTGGGTTCAAATCCCAGCCGGAAAGGAAATCTTAAATGCAAATATTTTTTTCTAATTTTATAATTCTTTTTTTTTTATTTTTCCCTTTTGCGAAGTCAGTCAGTCAGTCTGACAGTCAATCAGTCAAGCACTCAGTCATTCAGTCTCAGTCAGTCAGTCCAGTCAGTCAGTCACTCAGTCAGTCAGTTAGTCCTTCAGCCAGTCAGTCAAGCAGTCAGTCATTTAGTCTCAGTCAGTCAGTCATTCAGTCAGTCAGTCAGTCAGGCAGTCAGTCAGTCAGTCAGTCGGTCAGTCCTGTGCAGTCAGTTAGTCACTAAAGCAGTCAGTCAGTCTCAGTCAGTCAGTCAGTCAGTCAGTCCAGTCCAGTCTCAGTCAGTCAGTCAGTCAGTCTCGGTCAGTCAGTCAGTCAGTCATTCAGTCAGTCAGTCAGTCAGGCAGTCAGTCAGTCGGTCAGCCTTATTCTGTCAGTCAGTCAGTCAGTCAGCCTTATTCAGTCAGTCTGTCAGTCATCCTTATTCAGTCAGTCTGTCAGTCAGTCAGTCGGTCAGTCCTGTCCAGTCAGTCAGTCGGTTAGTCAGGTAGTCAAGCAGTCAGTCAGTCAGTGTCAGTCAGTCATTTAGTCATTCAGTCAGTCAGTGAAATAGCCAGTCAGAGAGTCAAGCAGTCAGTCAGTCAGTCTCAGTCAGTCAGTTAGTCAGTCAGTCAGTCAGTCAGTCAGGCAGTTAGTCAGTCAGTCTCGGTCAGTCAGTGAGTCAGTCAGTCAGTATCAGTCAGTCAGGGAGTCAGTCTGTCAGTCAGGCAGTATCAGTCAGGCAGTAAGACTCCGCTCGACAGAACTCCGATAGCCTAATGGCTAGACCCCTGGTCTTCCAAGCGAGTGGCCTGGGTTCGAGTCCCAGCCGGAGCGAAGATCTTCAATGTATATATTTCTTTTCTAATTTGAAAATTCTTTTTTTTTTTCAATTTCTTTCCTTTGCAATTATTGATTATTTATGTAGGGAAGAAAATTCTGAGTCAGTTTAATTTTTCGACACGAAGATTTCAAAGTGTTTAAATAAACAATTACCAAGGTGCATTTTTTGTTTTTATTATATTTAAAACTCCCACCGACAGAGCTCCCATAGACTAATGGCTAGAGTGTTAGGCTTCCAAGCGAGTGGCCCTGGGTTCGAGTCCCAGCCTGAACGAAAATCTTCAATGTATACTTTTAGTTTCTAATTTGAAATTTCTTCTTCTTTTTTTTTAAATTTTTCTCTTTTGCGAATATTGATTATTTATGTAGGGAGAAAAATTCTGAGTCAGTTTAATTATTCGACCTGTAAATTTCAAAGTGTTTGAATCAATAATTACCAAGGTGCATTTTTTGTTTTTATTATATTTATGACTTCCATCGACAGAGCTCCGATAGCCTAATGGCTAGACCGTTGGGTTCCTAGCGCGTGGTACTGGGTTCGAGTCCCGGCCGGAAAGGAAATCTTAAATGCAAATATTTTTTTCTAATTTTATAATTCTTTTTTTTTTATTTTTCCCTTTTGCGAAGTCAGTCAGTCAGTCTGACAGTCAATCAGTCAAGCACTCAGTCATTCAGTCTCAGTCAGTCAGTCCAGTCAGTCAGTCACTCAGTCAGTCAGTTAGTCCTTCAGCCAGTCAGTCAAGCAGTCAGTCATTTAGTCTCAGTCAGTCAGTCATTCAGTCAGTCAGTCAGGCAGTCAGTCAGTCAGTCAGTCGGTCAGTCCTGTGCAGTCAGTTAGTCACTAAAGCAGTCAGTCAGTCAGTCGGTCAGTCCTGTGCAGTCAGTTAGTCACTAAAGCAGTCAGTCAGTCTCAGTCAGTCAGTCAGTCAGTCAGTCCAGTCCAGTCTCAGTCAGTCAGTCTCGGTCAGTCAGTCAGTCAGTCATTCAGTCAGTCAGTCAGTCAGGCAGTCAGTCGGTCAGCCTTATTCAGTCAGTCTGTCAGTCAGTCAGTCAGTCAGCCTTATTCAGTCAGTCTGTCAGTCATCCTTATTCAGTCAGTCTGTCAGTCAGTCAGTCGGTCAGTCCTGTCCAGTCAGTTAGTCAGTCAAGCAGTCAGTCAGGTAGTCAAGCAGTCAGTCAGTCAGTGTCAGTCAGTCATTTAGTCATTCAGTCAGTCAGTGAAATAGCCAGTCAGAGAGTCAAGCAGTCAGTCAGTCAGTCTCAGTCAGTCAGTTAGTCAGTCAGTCAGTCAGTCCAGTCTCAGTCAGTCAGGCAGTTAGTCAGTCAGTCTCGGTCAGTCAGTGAGTCAGTCAGTCAGTATCAGTCAGTCAGTGAGTCAGTCTGTCAGTCAGGCAGTATCAGTCAGGCAGTAAGACTCCGCTCGACAGAACTCCGATAGCCTAATGGCTAGACCGCTGGTCTCCCAAGCGAGCGGCCTGGGTTCGAGTCTAAGCCGGAGCGAATATCTTCAATGTATATATTTCTTTTCTAGTTTAAAAATTCTTTTTTTTTTCAATTTCTTTCCTTTGCAATTATTGATTATTTATGTAGGGAAGAAAATTCTGAGTCAGTTTAATTTTTCGACACGCAGATTTCAAAGTGTTTAAATAAACAATTACCAAGGTGCATTTTTTGTTTTTATTATATTTAAAACTCCCACCGACAGAGCTCCCATAGACTAATGGCTAGAGTGTTAGGCTTCCAAGCGAGTGGCCCTGGGTTCGAGTCCCAGCCTGAACGAAAATCTTCAATGTATACTTTTAGTTTCTAATTTGAAATTTCTTCTTCTTTTTTTTTTAATTTTTCTCTTTTGCGAATATTGATTATTTATGGAGGGAGAAAAATTCTGAGTCAGTTTAATTATTCGACCTGTAAATTTCAAAGAGTTTGAATCAATAATTACCAAGGTGCATTTTTTGTTTTTATTATATTTAAGACTTCCATCGACAGAGCTCCGATAGCCTAATGGCAAGACCGTTGGGTTCCTAGCGCGTGGTACTGGGTTCGAGTCCCGGCCGGAAAGGAAATCTTAAATGCAAATATTTTTTTCTAATTTTATAATTCTTTTTTTTTTATTTTTCCCTTTTGCGAAGTCAGTCAGTCCAGTCAGTCAGTCACTCAGTCAGTCAGTTAGTCCTTCAGCCAGTCAGTCAAGCAGTCAGTCATTTAGTCTCAGTCAGTCAGTCATTCAGTCAGTCAGTCAGTCAGGCAGTCAGTCAGTCGGTCAGTCGGTCAGTCCTGTGCAGTCAGTTAGTCACTAAAGCAGTCAGTCAGTCTCAGTCAGTCAGTCAGTCAGTCAGTCCAGTCCAGTCTCAGTCAGTCAGTCAGTCAGTCTCGGTCAGTCAGTCAGTCAGTCAGTCCAGTCCAGTCTCAGTCAGTCAGTCAGTCAGTCTCGGTCAGTCAGTCAGTCAGTCATTCAGTCAGTCAGTCAGTCAGGCAGTCAGTCAGTCGGTCAGCCTTATTCAGTCAGTCTGTCAGTCAGTCAGTCAGTCAGCCTTATTCAGTCAGTCTGTCAGTCATCCTTATTCAGTCAGTCTGTCAGTCAGTCAGTCGGTCAGTCATGTCCAGTCAGTTAGTCAGTCAAGCAGTCAGTCAGGTAGTCAAGCAGTCAGTCAGTCAGTCATTTAGTCATTCAGTCAGTCAGTGAAATAGCCAGTCAGAGAGTCAAGCAGTCAGTCAGTCAGTCTCAGTCAGTCAGTTAGTCAGTCAGTCAGTCAGTCAGTCAGTCAGTCAGTCCAGTCTCAGTCAGTCAGGCAGTTAGTCAGTCAGTCTCGGTCAGTCAGTGAGTCAGTCAGTCAGTATCAGTCAGTCAGTGAGTCAGTCTGTCAGTCAGGCAGTATCAGTCAGGCAGTAAGACTCCGCTCGACAGAACTCCGATAGCCTAATGGCTAGACCGCTGGTCTTCCAAGCGAGTGGCCTGGGTTCGAGTCTAAGCCGGAGCGAATATCTTCAATGTATATATTTCTTTTCTAGTTTGAAAATTCTTTTTTTTTTCAATTTCTTTCCTTTGCAATTATTGATTATTTATGTAGGGAAGAAAATTCTGAGTCAGTTTAATTTTTCGACACGCAGATTTCAAAGTGTTTAAATAAACAATTACCAAGGTGCATTTTTTGTTTTTACTATATTTAAAACTCCCACCGACAGAGCTCCCATAGACTAATGGCTAGAGTGTTAGGCTTCCAAGCGAGTGGCCCTGGGTTCGAGTCCCAGCCTGAACGAAAATCTTCAATGTATACTTTTAGTTTCTAATTTGAAATTTCTTCTTCTTTTTTTTTTTTAATTTTTCTCTTTTGCGAATATTGATTATTTATGGAGGGAGAAAAATTCTGAGTCAGTTTAATTATTTTACCTGTAAATTTCAAAGAGTTTGAATCAATAATTACCAAGGTGCATTTTTTGTTTTTATTATATTTAAGACTTCCATCGACAGAGCTCCGATAGCCTAATGGCTAGACCGTTGGGTTCCTAGCGCGTGGTACTGGGTTCGAGTCCCGGCCGGAAAGGAAATCTTAAATGCAAATATTTTTTTCTAATTTTATAATTCTTTTTTTTTTATTTTTCCCTTTTGCGAAGTCAGTCAGTCCAGTCAGTCAGTCACTCAGTCAGTCAGTTAGTCCTTCAGCCAGTCAGTCAAGCAGTCAGTCATTTAGTCTCAGTCAGTCAGTCATTCAGTCAGTCAGTCAGTCAGGCAGTCAGTCAGTCGGTCAGTCGGTCAGTCCTGTGCAGTCAGTTAGTCACTAAAGCAGTCAGTCAGTCTCAGTCAGTCAGTCAGTCAGTCAGTCCAGTCCAGTCTCAGTCAGTCAGTCAGTCAGTCTCGGTCAGTCAGTCAGTCAGTCAGTCCAGTCCAGTCTCAGTCAGTCAGTCAGTCAGTCTCGGTCAGTCAGTCAGTCAGTCATTCAGTCAGTCAGTCAGTCAGGCAGTCAGTCAGTCGGTCAGCCTTATTCAGTCAGTCTGTCAGTCAGTCAGTCAGTCAGCCTTATTCAGTCAGTCTGTCAGTCATCCTTATTCAGTCAGTCTGTCAGTCAGTCAGTCGGTCAGTCATGTCCAGTCAGTTAGTCAGTCAAGCAGTCAGTCAGGTAGTCAAGCAGTCAGTCAGTCAGTGTCAGTCAGTCATTTAGTCATTCAGTCAGTCAGTGAAATAGCCAGTCAGAGAGTCAAGCAGTCAGTCAGTCAGTCTCAGTCAGTCAGTTAGTCAGTCAGTCAGTCAGTCAGTCAGTCAGTCCAGTCTCAGTCAGTCAGGCAGTTAGTCAGTCAGTCTCGGTCAGTCAGTGAGTCAGTCAGTCAGTATCAGTCAGTCAGTGAGTCAGTCTGTCAGTCAGGCAGTATCAGTCAGGCAGTAAGACTCCGCTCGACAGAACTCCGATAGCCTAATGGCTAGACCGCTGGTCTTCCAAGCGAGTGGCCTGGGTTCGAGTCCCAGCCGGAGCGAATATCTTCAATGTATATATTTCTTTTCTAATTTGAAAATTCTTTTTTTTTCAATTTCTTTCCTTTGCAATTATTGATTATTTATGTAGGGAAGAAAATTCTGAGTCAGTTTAATTTTTCGACACGAAGATTTCAAAGTGTTTAAATAAACAATTACCAAGGTGCATTTTTTGTTTTTATTATATTTAAAACTCCCACCGACAGAGCTCCCATAGACTAATGGCTAGAGTGTTAGGCTTCCAAGCGAGTGGCCCTGGGTTCGAGTCCCAGCCTGAACGAAAATCTTCAATGTATACTTTTAGTTTCTAATTTGAAATTTCTTCTTCTTTTTTTTTTAATTTTTCTCTTTTGCGAATATTGATTATTTATGGAGGGAGAAAAATTCTGAGTCAGTTTAATTATTCGACCTGTAAATTTCAAAGTGTTTGAATCAATAATTACCAAGGTGCATTTTTTGTTTTTATTATATTTAAGACTTCCATCGACAGAGCTCCGATAGCCTAATGGCTAGACCGTTGGGTTCCTAGCGCGTGGTACTGGGTTCGAGTCCCGGCCGGAAAGGAAATCTTAAATGCAAATATTTTTTTCTAATTTTATAATTCTTTTTTTTTTTATTTTTCCCTTTTGCGAAGTCAGTCAGTCAGTCTGACAGTCAATCAGTCAAGCACTCAGTCATTCAGTCTCAGTCAGTCAGTCCAGTCAGTCAGTCACTCAGTCAGTCAGTTAGTCCTTCAGCCAGTCAGTCAAGCAGTCAGTCATTTAGTCTCAGTCAGTCAGTCATTCAGTCAGTCAGTCAGTCAGGCAGTCAGTCAGTCAGTCAGTCGGTCAGTCCTGTGCAGTCAGTTAGTCACTAAAGCAGTCAGTCGGTCAGTCCTGTGCAGTCAGTTAGTCACTAAAGCAGTCAGTCAGTCTCAGTCAGTCAGTCAGTCAGTCAGTCCAGTCCAGTCTCAGTCAGTCAGTCAGTCAGTCTCGGTCAGTCAGTCAGTCAGTCATTCAGTCAGTCAGTCAGTCAGGCAGTCAGTCAGTCGGTCAGCCTTATTCAGTCAGTCTGTCAGTCAGTCAGTCAGTCAGCCTTATTCAGTCAGTCTGTCAGTCATCCTTATTCAGTCAGTCTGTCAGTCAGTCAGTCGGTCAGTCCTGTCCAGTCAGTTAGTCAGTCAAGCAGTCAGTCAGGTAGTCAAGCAGTCAGTCAGTCAGTGTCAGTCAGTCATTTAGTCATTCAGTCAGTCAGTGAAATAGCCAGTCAGAGAGTCAAGCAGTCAGTCAGTCAGTCTCAGTCAGTCAGTTAGTCAGTCAGTCAGTCAGTCAGTCAGTCAGTCAGTCCAGTCTCAGTCAGTCAGGCAGTTAGTCAGTCAGTCTCGGTCAGTCAGTGAGTCAGTCAGTCAGTATCAGTCAGTCAGTGAGTCAGTCTGTCAGTCAGGCAGTATCAGTCAGGCAGTAAGACTCCGCTCGACAGAACTCCGATAGCCTAATGGCTAGACCGGTGGTCTTCCAAGCGAGTGGCGTGGGTTCGAGTCCCAGCCGGAGCGAATATCTTCAATGTATATATTTCTTTTCTAGTTTGAAAATTCTTTTTTTTTTCAATTTCTTTCCTTTGCAATTATTGATTATTTATGTAGGGAAGAAAATTCTGAGTCAGTTTAATTTTTCGACACGCAGATTTCAAAGTGTTTAAATAAACAATTACCAAGGTGCATTTTTTGTTTTTATTATATTTAAAACTCCCACCGACAGAGCTCCCATAGACTAATGGCTAGAGTGTTAGGCTTCCAAGCGAGTGGCCCTGGGTTCGAGTCCCAGCCTGAACGAAAATCTTCAATGTATACTTTTAGTTTCTAATTTGAAATTTCTTCTTCTTTTTTTTTTAATTTTTCTCTTTTGCGAATATTGATTATTTATGGAGGGAGAAAAATTCTGAGTCAGTTTAATTATTCGACCTGTAAATTTCAAAGAGTTTGAATCAATAATTAACAAGGTGCATTTTTTGTTTTTATTATATTTAAGACTTCCATCGACAGAGCTCCGATAGCCTAATGGCTAGACCGTTGGGTTCCTAGCGCGTGGTACTGGGTTCGAGTCCCGGCCGGAAAGGAAATCTTAAATGCAAATATTTTTTTCTAATTTTATAATTCTTTTTTTTTTTATTTTTCCCTTTTGCGAAGTCAGTCAGTCCAGTCAGTCAGTCAATCAGTCAAGCACTCAGTCATTCAGTCTCAGTCAGTCAGTCCAGTCAGTCAGTCACTCAGTCAGTCAGTTAGTCCTTCAGCCAGTCAGTCAAGCAGTCAGTCATTTAGTCTCAGTCAGTCAGTCATTCAGTCAGTCAGTCAGTCAGGCAGTCAGTCAGTCAGTCAGTCGGTCAGTCCTGTGCAGTCAGTTAGTCACTAAAGCAGTCAGTCAGTCAGTCGGTCAGTCCTGTGCAGTCAGTTAGTCACTAAAGCAGTCAGTCAGTCTCAGTCAGTCAGTCAGTCAGTCAGTCCAGTCCAGTCTCAGTCAGTCAGTCAGTCAGTCTCGGTCAGTCAGTCAGTCAGTCATTCAGTCAGTCAGTCAGTCAGGCAGTCAGTCAGTCGGTCAGCCTTATTCAGTCAGTCTGTCAGTCAGTCAGTCAGTCAGCCTTATTCAGTCAGTCTGTCAGTCATCCTTATTCAGTCAGTCTGTCAGTCAGTCAGTCGGTCAGTCATGTCCAGTCAGTTAGTCAGTCAAGCAGTCAGTCAGGTAGTCAAGCAGTCAGTCAGTCAGTGTCAGTCAGTCATTTAGTCATTCAGTCAGTCAGTGAAATAGCCAGTCAGAGAGTCAAGCAGTCAGTCAGTCAGTCTCAGTCAGTCAGTTAGTCAGTCAGTCAGTCAGTCAGTCAGTCAGTCCAGTCTCAGTCAGTCAGGCAGTTAGTCAGTCAGTCTCGGTCAGTCAGTGAGTCAGTCAGTCAGTATCAGTCAGTCAGTGAGTCAGTCTGTCAGTCAGGCAGTATCAGTCAGGCAGTAAGACTCCGCTCGACAGAACTCCGATAGCCTAATGGCTAGACCGCTGGTCTTCCAAGCGAGTGGCCTGGGTTCGAGTCCCAGCCGGAGCGAATATCTTCAATGTATATATTTCTTTTCTAATTTGAAAATTCTTTTTTTTTTCAATTTCTTTCCTTTGCAATTATTGATTATTTATGTAGGGAAGAAAATTCTGAGTCAGTTTAATTTTTCGACACGAAGATTTCAAAGTGTTTAAATAAACAATTACCAAGGTGCATTTTTTGTTTTTATTATATTTAAAACTCCGACCGACAGAGCTCCCATAGACTAATGGCTAGAGTGTTAGGCTTCCAAGCGAGTGGCCCTGGGTTCGAGTCCCAGCCTGAACGAAAATCTTCAATGTAAACTTTTAGTTTCTAATTTGAAATTTCTTCTTCCTTTTTTTTTAATTTTTCTCTTTTGCGAATATTGATTATTTATGTAGGGAGAAAAATTCTGAGTCAGTTTAATTATTCGACCTGTAAATTTCAAAGTGTTTGAATCAATAATTACCAAGGTGCATTTTTTGTTTTTATTATATTTAAGACTTCCATCGACAGAGCTCCGATAGCCTAATGGCTAGACCGTTGGGTTCCAAGCGCGTGGTACTGGGTTCGAGTCCCGGCCGGAACGAAAATCTTCCATGTATATATTTCTCTTCTAATTTGAAGATTCTTTTTTTTTTCAATTTCTTTCTTTTGCAAATATGGATTATTTATGTACGGAAGAAAATTCTGAGTCAGTTTAATCATTCGACCTTTAGATTTCAAAAATTTTAGATCAATAATTACTAAGGTGCATTTTTTGTTTTTATTATAATTAAGACACCGATCAACAGAGATCCGATAGTATATTGGCGAGAGCGTTGGGCTTCCATGAGTGTCGCCCTGGGTTCAAATCCCAGCCGGAAAGGAAATCTTAAATGCAAATATTTTTTTCTAATTTTATAATTCTTTTTTTTTTATTTTTCCCTTTTGCGAAGTCAGTCAGTCAGTCTGACAGTCAATCAGTCAAGCACTCAGTCATTCAGTCTCAGTCAGTCAGTCCAGTCAGTCAGTCACTCAGTCAGTCAGTTAGTCCTTCAGCCAGTCAGTCAAGCAGTCAGTCATTTAGTCTCAGTCAGTCAGTCATTCAGTCAGTCAGTCAGTCAGGCAGTCAGTCAGTCAGTCAGTCAGTCAGTCCAGTCCAGTCTCAGTCAGTCAGTCAGTCAGTCTCGGTCAGTCAGTCAGTCATTCAGTCAGTCAGTCAGTCAGGCAGTCAGTCAGTCGGTCAGCCTTATTCAGTCAGTCTGTCAGTCAGTCAGTCAGTCAGCCTTATTCAGTCAATCTGTCAGTCATCTTTATTCAGTCAGTCTGTCAGTCAGTCAGTCGGTCAGTCCTGTCCAGTCAGTTAGTCAGTCAAGCAGTCAGTCAGGTAGTCAAGCAGTCAGTCAGTCAGTGTCAGTCAGTCATTTAGTCATTCAGTCAGTCAGTGAAATAGCCAGTCAGAGAGTCAAGCAGTCAGTCAGTCAGTCTCAGTCAGTCAGTTAGTCAGTCAGTCAGTCAGTCAGTCAGTCAGTCCAGTCTCAGTCAGTCAGGCAGTTAGTCAGTCAGTCTCGGTCAGTCAGTGAGTCAGTCAGTCAGTATCAGTCAGTCAGTGAGTCAGTCTGTCAGTCAGGCAGTATCAGTCAGGCAGTAAGACTCCGCTCGACAGAACTCCGATAGCCTTATGGCTAGACCGCTGGTCTTCCAAGCGAGTGGCCTGGGTTCGAGTCCCAGCCGGAGCGAATATCTTCAATGTATATATTTCTTTTCTAATTTGAAAATTCTTTTTTTTTTCAATTTCTTTCCTTTGCAATTATTGATTATTTATGTAGGGAAGAAAATTCTGAGTCAGTTTAATTTTTCGACACGAAGATTTCAAAGTGTTTAAATAAACAATTACCAAGGTGCATTTTTTGTTTTTATTATATTAAAAACTCCCACCGACAGAGCTCCCATAGACTAATGGCTAGAGTGTTAGGCTTCCAAGCGAGTGGCCCTGGGTTCGAGTCCCAGCCTGAACGAAAATCTTCAATGTATACTTTTAGTTTCTAATTTGAAATTTCTTCTTCTTTTTTTTTTAATTTTTCTCTTTTGCGAATATTGACTATTTATGTAGGGAGAAAAATTCTGAGTCAGTTTAATTATTCGACCTGTAAATTTCAAAGTGTTTGAATCAATAATTACCAAGGTGCATTTTTTGTTTTTATTATATTTAAGACTTCCATCGACAGAGCTCCGATAGCCTAATGGCTAGACCGTTGGGTTCCTAGCGCGTGGTACTGGGTTCGAGTCCCGGCCGGAAAGGAAATCTTAAATGCAAATATTTTTTTTCTAATTTTATAATTCTTTTTTTTTTTATTTTTCCCTTTTGCGAAGTCAGTCAGTCAGTCTGAAAGTCAATCAGTCAAGCACTCAGTCATTCAGTCTCAGTCAGTCAGTCCAGTCAGTCAGTCACTCAGTCAGTCAGTTAGTCCTTCAGCCAGTCAGTCAAGCAGTCAGTCATTTAGTCTCAGTCAGTCAGTCATTCAGTCAGTCAGTCAGTCAGTCAGTCAGGCAGTCAGTCAGTCGGTCAGTCGGTCAGTCCTGTGCAGTCAGTTAGTCACTAAAGCAGTCAGTCAGTCTCAGTCAGTCAGTCAGTCAGTCAGTCCAGTCCAGTCTCAGTCAGTCAGTCAGTCAGTCTCGGTCAGTCAGTCAGTCAGTCATTCAGTCAGTCAGTCAGTCAGGCAGTCAGTCGGTCAGCCTTATTCAGTCAGTCTGTCAGTCAGACAATCAGTCAGCCTTATTCAGTCAGTCTGTCAGTCATCCTTATTCAGTCAGTCTGTCAGTCCTGTCCAGTCAGTTAGTCAGTCAAGCAGTCAGTCAGGTAGTCAAGCAGTCAGTCAGTCAGTGTCAGTCAGTCATTTAGTCATTCAGTCAGTCGGTGAAATAGCCAGTCAGAGAGTCAAGCAGTCAGTCAGTCAGTCTCAGTCAGTCAGTTAGTCAGTCAGTCAGTCAGTCAGTCAGTCAGTCCAGTCTCAGTCAGTCAGGCAGTTAGTCAGTCAGTCTCGGTCAGTCAGTGAGTCAGTCTGTCAGTCAGGCAGTATCAGTCAGGCAGTAAGACTCCGCTCGACAGAACTCCGATAGCCTTATGGCTAGACCGCTGGTCTTCCAAGCGAGTGGCCTGGGTTCGAGTCCCAGCCGGAGCGAATATCGTCAATGTATATATTTCTTTTCTAATTTGAAAATTCTTTTTTTTTTCAATTTCTTTCCTTTGCAATTATTGATTATTTATGTAGGGAAGAAAATTCTGAGTCAGTTTAATTTTTCGACACGAAGATTTCAAAGTGTTTAAATAAACAATTACCAAGGTGCATTTTTTGTTTTTATTATATTTAAAACTCCCACCGACAGAGCTCCCATAGACTAATGGCTAGAGTGTTAGGCTTCCAAGCGAGTGGCCCTGGGTTCGAGTCCCAGCCTGAACGAAAATCTTCAATGTATACTTTTAGTTTCTAATTTGAAATTTCTTCTTCTTTTTTTTAAATTTTTCTCTTTTGCGAATATTGATTATTTATGTAGGGAGAAAAATTCTGAGTCAGTTTAATTATTCGACCTGTAAATTTCAAAGTGTTTGAATCAATAATTACCAATGTGCATTTTTTGTTTTTATTATATTTAAGACTTCCATCGACAGAGCTCCGATAGCCTAATGGCTAGACCGTTGGGTTCCACGCGCGTGGTACTGGGTTCGAGTCCCGGCCGGAACGAAAATCTTCCATGTATATATTTCTCTTCTAATTTGAAGATTCTTTTTTTTTTCAATTTCTTCCTTTTGCAAATATGGATTATTTATGTACGGAAGAAAATTCTGAGTCAGTTTAATCATTCGACCTTTAGATTTCAAAGATTTTAGATCAATAATTACTAAGGTGCATTTTTTGTTTTTATTATAATTAAGACACCGATCAACAGAGATCCGATAGTATATTGGCGAGAGCGTTGAGCTGCCATGAGTGTCGCCCTGGGTTCAAATCCCAGCCGGAAAGGAAATCTTAAATGCAAATATTTTTTTCTAATTTTATAATTCTTTTTTTTTTATTTTTCCCTTTTGCGAAGTCAGTCAGTCAGTCTGACAGTCAATCAGTCAAGCACTCAGTCATTCAGTCTCAGTCAGTCAGTCCAGTCAGTCAGTCACTCAGTCAGTCAGTTAGTCCTTCAGCCAGTCAGTCAGTCATTTAGTCTCAGTCAGTCAGTCATTCAGTCAGTCAGTCAGTCAGGCAGTCAGTCAGTCAGTCAGTCGGTCAGTCCTGTGCAGTCAGTTAGTCACTAAAGCAGTCAGTCAGTCGCAGTCAGTCAGTCTCAGTCAGTCAGTCAGTCAGTCAGTCCAGTCCAGTCTCAGTCAGTCAGTCAGTCAGTCTCGGTCAGTCAGTCAGTCAGTCATTCAGTCAGTCAGTCAGTCAGGCAGTCAGTCAGTCGGTCAGCCTTATTCAGTCAGCCTTATTCAGTCAGTCTGTCAGTCACCCTTATTCAGTCAGTCTGTCAGTCACCCTTATTCAGTCAGTCTGTCAGTCAGTCAGTCGGTCAGTCCTGTCCAGTCAGTTAGTCAGTCAAGCAGTCAGTGAAATAGCCAGTCAGAGAGTCAAGCAGTCAGTCAGTCAGTCTCAGTCAGTCAGTTAGTCAGTCAGTCAGTCAGTCCAGTCTCAGTCAGTCAGGCAGTTAGTCAGTCAGTCTCGGTCAGTCAGTGAGTCAGTCAGTCAGTATCAGTCAGTCAGTGAGTCAGTCTGTCAGTCAGGCAGTATCAGTCAGGCAGTAAGACTCCGCTCGACAGAACTCCGATAGCCTAATGGCTAGACCGCTGGTCTTCCAAGCGAGTGGCCTGGGTTCGAGTCCCAGCCGGAGCGAATATCTTCAATGTATATATTTCTTTTCTAATTTGAAAATTCTTTTTTTTTCAATTTCTTTCCTTTGCAATTATTGATTATTTATGTAGAGAAGAAAATTCTGAGTCAGTTTAATTTTTCGACACGAAGATTTCAAAGTGTTTAAATAAACAATTACCAAGGTGCATTTTTTGTTTTTATTATATTTAAAACTCCCACCGACAGAGCTCCCATAGACTAATGGCTAGAGTGTTAGGCTTCCATGCGAGTGGCCCTGGGTTCGAGTCCCAACCTGAACGAAAATCTTCAATGTATACTTTTAGTTTCTAATTTGAAATTTCTTCTTCTTTTTTTTTAATTTTTCTCTTTTGCGAATATTGATTATTTATGTAGGGAGAAAAATTCTGAGTCAGTTTAAGTATTCGGCCTGTAAATTTCAAAGTGTTTGAATCAATAATTACCAAGGTGCATTTTTTGTTTTTATTATATTTAAGACTTCCATCAACAGAGCTCCGATAGCCTAATGGCTAGACCGTTGGGTTCCAAGCGCGTGGTACTGGGTTCGAGTCGCGGCCGGAACGAAAATCTTCCATGTATATATTTCTCTTCTAATTTGAAGATTCTTTTTTTTTTTCAATTTCTTTCTTTTGCAAATATGGATTATTTATGTACGGAAGAAAATTCTGAGTCAGTTTAATCATTCGACCTTTAGATTTCAAAGATTTTAGATCAATAATTACTAAGGTGCATTTTTTGTTTTTATTATAATTAAGACACCGATCAACAGAGATCCGATAGTATATTGGCGAGAGCGTTGGGCTTCCATGAGTGTCGCCCTGGGTTCAAATCCCAGCCGGAAAGGAAATCTTAAATGCAAAAATTTTTTTCTAATTTTATAATTCTTTTTTTTTTATTTTTCCCTTTTGCGAAGTCAGTCAGTCAGTCTGTCAGTCAATCAGTCAAGCACTCAGTCATTCAGTCTCAGTCAGTCAGTCCAGTCAGTCAGTCACTCAGTCAGTCAGTTAGTCCTTCAGCCAGTCAGTCAAGCAGTCAGTCATTTAGTCTCAGTCAGTCAGTCATTCAGTCAGTCAGTCAGTCAGGCAGTCAGTCAGTCAGTCAGTCGGTCAGTCCTGTGCAGTCAGTTAGTCACTAAAGCATTCAGTCAGTCTCAGTCAGTCAGTCAGTCAGTCAGTCCAGTCCAGTCTCAGTCAGTCAGTCAGTCAGTCGGTCAGCCTTATTCAGTCAGTCATTCAGTCAGTCAGTCAGTGAGGCAGTCAGTCAGTCGGTCAGCCTTATTCAGTCAGTCTGTCAGTCAGTCAGTCAGTCAGCCTTATTCAGTCAGTCTGTCAGTCATCCTTATTCAGTCAGTCTGTCAGTCAGTCAGTCGGTCAGTCCTGTCCAGTCAGTTAGTCAGTCAAGCAGTCAGTCAGGTAGTCAAGCAGTCAGTCAGTCAGTGTCAGTCAGTCATTTAGTCATTCAGTCAGTCAGTGAAATAGCCAGTCAGAGAGTCAAGCAGTCAGTCAGTCAGTCAGTCCAGTCTCAGTCAGTCAGGCAGTTAGTCAGTCAGTCTCGGTCAGTCAGTGAGTCAGTCAGTCAGTATCAGTCAGTCAGTGAGTCAGTCTGTCAGTCAGGCAGTATCAGTCAGGCAGTAAGACTCCGCTCGACAGAACTCCGATAGCCTAATGGCTTGACCGCTGGTCTTCCAAGCGAGTGGCCTGGGTTCGAGTCCCAGCCGGAGCGAATATCTTCAATGTATATATTTCTTTTCTAATTTGAAAATTCTTTTTTTTTTTCAATTTCTTTCCTTTGCAATTATTGATTATTTATGTAGGGAAGAAAATTCTGAGTCAGTTTAATTTTTCGACACGAAGATTTCAAAGTGTTTAAATAAACAATTACCTAGGTGCATTTTTTGTTTTTATTATATTTAAAACTCCCACCGACAGAGCTCCCATAGACTAATGGCTAGAGTGTTAGGCTTCCAAGCGAGTGGCCCTGGGTTCGAGTCCCAGCCTGAACGAAAATCTTCAATGTATACTTTTAGTTTCTAATTTGAAATTTCTTCTTCTTTTTTTTTAATTTTTCTCTTTTGCGAATATTGATTATTTATGTAGGGAGAAAAATTCTGAGTCAGTTTAATTATTCGACCTGTAAATTTCAAAGTGTTTGAATCAATAATTACCAAGGTGCATTTTTTGTTTTTTTTATATTTAAGACTTCCATCGACAGAGCTCCGATAGCCTAATGGCTAGACCGTTTGGTTCCAAGCGCGTGGTACTGGGTTCGAGTCCCGGCCGGAACGAAAATCTTCCATGTATATATTTCTCTTCTAATATGAAGATTCTTTTTTTTTTCAATTTCTTTCTTTTGCAAATATGGATTATTTATGTACGGAAGAAAATTCTGAGTCAGTTTAATCATTCGACCTTTAGATTTCAAAAATTTTAGATCAATAATTACTAAGGTGCATTTTTTGTTTTTATTATAATTAAGACACCGATCAACAGAGATCCGATAGTATATTGGCGAGAGCGTTGGGCTTCCATGAGTGTCGCCCTGGGTTCAAATCCCAGCCGGAAAGGAAATCTTAAATGCAAATATTTTTTTCTAATTTTATAATTCTTTTTTTTTATTTTTCCCTTTTGCGAAGTCAGTCAGTCTGTCTGACAGTCAATCAGTCAAGCACTCAGTCATTCAGTCTCAGTCAGTCAGTCCAGTCAGTCAGTCACTCAGTCAGTCAGTTAGTCCTTCAGCCAGTCAGTCAAGCAGTCAGTCATTTAGTCTCAGTCAGTCAGTCATTCAGTCAGTCAGTCAGTCAGGCAGTCAGTCAGTCAGTCAGTCGGTCAGTCCTGTGCAGTCAGTTAGTCACTAAAGCTGTCAGTCAGTCAGTCAGTCAGTCCAGTCCAGTCTCAGTCAGTCAGTCAGTCAGTCTCGGTCAGTCAGTCAGTCATTCAGTCAGTCAGTCAGTCAGGCAGTCAGTCAGTCGGTCAGCCTTATTCAGTCAGTCTGTCAGTCAGTCAGTCAGTCAGCCTTATTCAGTCAGTCTGTCAGTCATCCTTATTCAGTCAGTCTGTCAGTCAGTCAGTCGGTTAGTCCTGTCCAGTCAGTTAGTCAGTCAAGCAGTCAGTCAGGTAGTCAAGCAGTCAGTCAGTCAGAGTCAGTCAGTCATTTAGTCATTCAGTCAGTCAGTGAAATAGTCAGTCATTTAGTCATTCAGTCAGTCAGTGAAATAGCCAGTCAGAGAGTCAAGCAGTCAGTCAGTCAGTCTCAGTCAGTCAGTTAGTCAGTCAGTCAGTCAGTCAGTCAGTCAGTCCAGTCTCAGTCAGTCAGGCAGTTAGTCAGTCAGTCTCGGTCAGTCAGTGAGTCAGTCAGTCAGTATCAGTCAGTCAGTGAGTCAGTCTGTCAGTCAGGCAGTATCAGTCAGGCAGTAAGACTCCGCTCGACAGAACTCCGATAGCCTAATGGCTAGACCGCTGGTCTTCCAAGCGAGTGGCCTGGGTTCGAGTCCCAGCCGGAGCGAATATCTTCAATGTATATATTTCTTTTCTAATTTGAAAATTCTTTTTTTTTTTCAATTCCTTTCCTTTGCAATTATTGATTATTTATGTAGGGAAGAAAATTCTGAGTCAGTTTAATTTTTCGACACGCAGATTTCAAAGTGTTTAAATAAACAATTACCAAGGTGCATTTTTTGTTTTTATTATATTTAAAACTCCCACCGACAGAGCTCCCATAGACTAATGGCTAGAGTGTTAGGCTTCCAAGCGAGTGGCCCTGGGTTCGAGTCCCAGCCTGAACGAAAATCTTCAATGTATACTTTTAGTTTCTAATTTGAAATTTCTTCTTCTTTTTTTTTTAATTTTTCTCTTTTGCGAATATTGACTATTTATGTAGGGAGAAAAATTCTGAGTCAGTTTAATTATTCGACCTGTAAATTTCAAAGTGTTTGAATCAATAATTACCAAGGTGCATTTTTTGTTTTTATTATATTTAAGACTTCCATCGACAGAGCTCCGATAGCCTAATGGCTAGACCGTTGGGTTCCTAGCGCGTGGTACTGGGTTCGAGTCCCGGCCGGAACGAAAATCTTCCATGTATATATTTCTCTTCTAATATGAAGATTCTTTTTTTTTTCAATTTCTTTCTTTTGCAAATATGGATTATTTATGTACGGAAGAAAATTCTGAGTCAGTTTAATCATTCGACCTTTAGATTTCAAAAATTTTAGATCAATAATTACTAAGGTGCATTTTTTGTTTTTATTATAATTAAGACACCGATCAACAGAGATCCGATAGTATATTGGCGAGAGCGTTGGGCTTCCATGAGTGTCGCCCTGGGTTCAAATCCCAGCCGGAAAGGAAATCTTAAATGCAAATATTTTTTTCTAATTTTATAATTCTTTTTTTTTATTTTTCCCTTTTGCGAAGTCAGTCAGTCTGTCTGACAGTCAATCAGTCAAGCACTCAGTCATTCAGTCTCAGTCAGTCAGTCCAGTCAGTCAGTCACTCAGTCAGTCAGTTAGTCCTTCAGCCAGTCAGTCAAGCAGTCAGTCATTTAGTCTCAGTCAGTCAGTCATTCAGTCAGTCAGTCAGTCAGGCAGTCAGTCAGTCAGTCAGTCGGTCAGTCCTGTGCAGTCAGTTAGTCACTAAAGCTGTCAGTCAGTCAGTCAGTCAGTCCAGTCCAGTCTCAGTCAGTCAGTCAGTCAGTCTCGGTCAGTCAGTCAGTCATTCAGTCAGTCAGTCAGTCAGGCAGTCAGTCAGTCGGTCAGCCTTATTCAGTCAGTCTGTCAGTCAGTCAGTCAGTCAGCCTTATTCAGTCAGTCTGTCAGTCATCCTTATTCAGTCAGTCTGTCAGTCAATCAGTCGGTTAGTCCTGTCCAGTCAGTTAGTCAGTCAAGCAGTCAGTCAGGTAGTCAAGCAGTCAGTCAGTCAGAGTCAGTCAGTCATTTAGTCATTCAGTCAGTCAGTGAAATAGTCAGTCATTTAGTCATTCAGTCAGTCAGTGAAATAGCCAGTCAGAGAGTCAAGCAGTCAGTCAGTCAGTCTCAGTCAGTCAGTTAGTCAGTCAGTCAGTCAGTCAGTCAGTCAGTCCAGTCTCAGTCAGTCAGGCAGTTAGTCAGTCAGTCTCGGTCAGTCAGTGAGTCAGTCAGTCAGTATCAGTCAGTCAGTGAGTCAGTCTGTCAGTCAGGCAGTATCAGTCAGGCAGTAAGACTCCGCTCGACAGAACTCCGATAGCCTAATGGCTAGACCGCTGGTCTTCCAAGCGAGTGGCCTGGGTTCGAGTCCCAGCCGGAGCGAATATCTTCAATGTATATATTTCTTTTCTAATTTGAAAATTCTTTTTTTTTTTCAATTCCTTTCCTTTGCAATTATTGATTATTTATGTAGGGAAGAAAATTCTGAGTCAGTTTAATTTTTCGACACGCAGATTTCAAAGTGTTTAAATAAACAATTACCAAGGTGCATTTTTTGTTTTTATTATATTTAAAACTCCCACCGACAGAGCTCCCATAGACTAATGGCTAGAGTGTTAGGCTTCCAAGCGAGTGGCCCTGGGTTCGAGTCCCAGCCTGAACGAAAATCTTCAATGTATACTTTTAGTTTCTAATTTGAAATTTCTTCTTCTTTTTTTTTTAATTTTTCTCTTTTGCGAATATTGACTATTTATGTAGGGAGAAAAATTCTGAGTCAGTTTAATTATTCGACCTGTAAATTTCAAAGTGTTTGAATCAATAATTACCAAGGTGCATTTTTTGTTTTTATTATATTTAAGACTTCCATCGACAGAGCTCCGATAGCCTAATGGCTAGACCGTTGGGTTCCTAGCGCGTGGTACTGGGTTCGAGTCCCGGCCGGAAAGGAAATCTTAAATGCAAATATTTTTTTCTAATTTTATAATTCTTTTTTTTTTTATTTTTCCCTTTTGCGAAGTCAGTCAGTCAGTCTGAAAGTCAATCAGTCAAGCACTCAGTCATTCAGTCTCAGTCAGTCAGTCCAGTCAGTCAGTCACTCAGTCAGTCAGTTAGTCCTTCAGCCAGTCAGTCAAGCAGTCAGTCATTTAGTCTCAGTCAGTCAGTCATTCAGTCAGTCAGTCAGTCAGTCAGTCAGGCAGTCAGTCAGTCGGTCAGCCTTATTCAGTCAGTCTGTCAGTCAGTCAGTCAGTCAGCCTTATTCAGTCAATCTGTCAGTCATCCTTATTCAGTCAGTCTGTCAGTCAGTCAGTCGGTCAGTCCTGTCCAGTCAGTTAGTCAGTCAAGCAGTCAGTCAGGTAGTCAAGCAGTCAGTCAGTCAGTGTCAGTCAGTCATTTAGTCATTCAGTCAGTCAGTGAAATAGCCAGTCAGAGAGTCAAGCAGTCAGTCAGTCAGTCTCAGTCAGTCAGTTAGTCAGTCAGTCAGTCAGTCAGTCAGTCAGTCCAGTCTCAGTCAGTCAGGCAGTTAGTCAGTCAGTCTCGGTCAGTCAGTGAGTCAGTCTGTCAGTCAGGCAGTATCAGTCAGGCAGTAAGACTCCGCTCGACAGAACTCCGATAGCCTTATGGCTAGACCGCTGGTCTTCCAAGCGAGTGGCCTGGGTTCGAGTCCCAGCCGGAGCGAATATCTTCAATGTATATATTTCTTTTCTAATTTGAAAATTCTTTTTTTTTTCAATTTCTTTCCTTTGCAATTATTGATTATTTATGTAGGGAAGAAAATTCTGAGTCAGTTTAATTTTTCGACACGAAGATTTCAAAGTGTTTAAATAAACAATTACCAAGGTGCATTTTTTGTTTTTATTATATTTAAAACTCCCACCGACAGAGCTCCCATAGACTAATGGCTAGAGTGTTAGGCTTCCAAGCGAGTGGCCCTGGGTTCGAGTCCCAGCCTGAACGAAAATCTTCAATGTATACTTTTAGTTTCTAATTTGAAATTTCTTCTTCTTTTTTTTTTAATTTTTCTCTTTTGCGAATATTGACTATTTATGTAGGGAGAAAAATTCTGAGTCAGTTTAATTATTCGACCTGTAAATTTCAAAGTGTTTGAATCAATAATTACCAAGGTGCATTTTTTGTTTTTATTATATTTAAGACTTCCATCGACAGAGCTCCGATAGCCTAATGGCTAGACCGTTGGGTTCCTAGCGCGTGGTACTGGGTTCGAGTCCCGGCCGGAAAGGAAATCTTAAATGCAAATATTTTTTTCTAATTTTATAATTCTTTTTTTTTTATTTTTCCCTTTTGCGAAGTCAGTCAGTCAGTCTGAAAGTCAATCAGTCAAGCACTCAGTCATTCAGTCTCAGTCAGTCAGTCCAGTCAGTCAGTCACTCAGTCAGTCAGTTAGTCCTTCAGCCAGTCAGTCAAGCAGTCAGTCATTTAGTCTCAGTCAGTCAGTCATTCAGTCAGTCAGTCAGTCAGTCAGTCAGGCAGTCAGTCAGTCGGTCAGTCGGTCAGTCCTGTGCAGTCAGTTAGTCACTAAAGCAGTCAGTCAGTCTCAGTCAGTCAGTCAGTCAGTCAGTCCAGTCCAGTCTCAGTCAGTCAGTCAGTCAGTCTCGGTCAGTCAGTCAGTCAGTCATTCAGTCAGTCAGTCAGTCAGGCAGTCAGTCAGTCGGTCAGCCTTATTCAGTCAGTCTGTCAGTCAGACAATCAGTCAGCCTTATTCAGTCAGTCTGTCAGTCATCCTTATTCAGTCAGTCTGTCAGTCCTGTCCAGTCAGTTAGTCAGTCAAGCAGTCAGTCAGGTAGTCAAGCAGTCAGTCAGTCAGTGTCAGTCAGTCATTTAGTCATTCAGTCAGTCGGTGAAATAGCCAGTCAGAGAGTCAAGCAGTCAGTCAGTCAGTCTCAGTCAGTCAGTTAGTCAGTCAGTCAGTCAGTCAGTCAGTCAGTCCAGTCTCAGTCAGTCAGGCAGTTAGTCAGTCAGTCTCGGTCAGTCAGTGAGTCAGTCTGTCAGTCAGGCAGTATCAGTCAGGCAGTAAGACTCCGCTCGACAGAACTCCGATAGCCTTATGGCTAGACCGCTGGTCTTCCAAGCGAGTGGCCTGGGTTCGAGTCCCAGCCGGAGCGAATATCGTCAATGTATATATTTCTTTTCTAATTTGAAAATTCTTTTTTTTTTCAATTTCTTTCCTTTGCAATTATTGATTATTTATGTAGGGAAGAAAATTCTGAGTCAGTTTAATTTTTCGACACGAAGATTTCAAAGTGTTTAAATAAACAATTACCAAGGTGCATTTTTTGTTTTTATTATATTTAAAACTCCCACCGACAGAGCTCCCATAGACTAATGGCTAGAGTGTTAGGCTTCCAAGCGAGTGGCCCTGGGTTCGAGTCCCAGCCTGAACGAAAATCTTCAATGTATACTTTTAGTTTCTAATTTGAAATTTCTTCTTCTTTTTTTTAAATTTTTCTCTTTTGCGAATATTGATTATTTATGTAGGGAGAAAAATTCTGAGTCAGTTTAATTATTCGACCTGTAAATTTCAAAGTGTTTGAATCAATAATTACCAATGTGCATTTTTTGTTTTTATTATATTTAAGACTTCCATCGACAGAGCTCCGATAGCCTAATGGCTAGACCGTTGGGTTCCAAGCGCGTGGTACTGGGTTCGAGTCCCGGCCGGAACGAAAATCTTCCATGTATATATTTCTCTTCTAATTTGAAGATTCTTTTTTTTTTCAATTTCTTCCTTTTGCAAATATGGATTATTTATGTACGGAAGAAAATTCTGAGTCAGTTTAATCATTCGACCTTTAGATTTCAAAGATTTTAGATCAATAATTACTAAGGTGCATTTTTTGTTTTTATTATAATTAAGACACCGATCAACAGAGATCCGATAGTATATTGGCGAGAGCGTTGAGCTTCCATGAGTGTCGCCCTGGGTTCAAATCCCAGCCGGAAAGGAAATCTTAAATGCAAATATTTTTTTCTAATTTTATAATTCTTTTTTTTTTATTTTTCCCTTTTGCGAAGTCAGTCAGTCAGTCTGACAGTCAATCAGTCAAGCACTCAGTCATTCAGTCTCAGTCAGTCAGTCCAGTCAGTCAGTCACTCAGTCAGTCAGTTAGTCCTTCAGCCAGTCAGTCAGTCATTTAGTCTCAGTCAGTCAGTCATTCAGTCAGTCAGTCAGTCAGGCAGTCAGTCAGTCAGTCAGTCGGTCAGTCCTGTGCAGTCAGTTAGTCACTAAAGCAGTCAGTCAGTCTCAGTCAGTCAGTCAGTCAGTCAGTCCAGTCCAGTCTCAGTCAGTCAGTCAGTCAGTCTCGGTCAGTCAGTCAGTCAGTCATTCAGTCAGTCAGTCGGTCAGGCAGTCAGTCAGTCGGTCAGCCTTATTCAGTCAGTCTGTCAGTCACCCTTATTCAGTCAGTCTGTCAGTCACCCTTATTCAGTCAGTCTGTCAGTCAGTCAGTCGGTCAGTCCTGTCCAGTCAGTTAGTCAGTCAAGCAGTCAGTCAGGTAGTCAAGCAGTCAGTCAGTCAGTGTCAGTCAGTCATTTAGTCATTCAGTCAGTCAGTGAAATAGCCAGTCAGAGAGTCAAGCAGTCAGTCAGTCAGTCTCAGTCAGTCAGTTAGTCAGTCAGTCAGTCAGTCAGTCAGTCAGTCAGTCAAGTCTCAGTCAGTCAGGCAGTTAGTCAGTCAGTCTCGGTCAGTCAGTGAGTCAGTCAGTCAGTATCAGTCAGTCAGTGAGTCAGTCTGTCAGTCAGGCAGTATCAGTCAGGCAGTAAGACGCCGCTCGACAGAACTCCGATAGCCTAATGGCTAGACCGCTGGTCTTCCAAGCGAGTGGCCTGGGTTCGAGTCCCAGCCGGAGCGAATATCTTCAATGTATATATTTCTTTTCTAATTTGAAAATTCTTTTTTTTTCAATTTCTTTCCTTTGCAATTATTGATTATTTATGTAGGGAAGAAAATTCTGAGTCAGTTTAATTTTTCGACACGAAGATTTCAAAGTGTTTAAATAAACAATTACCAAGGTGCATTTTTTGTTTTTATTATATTTAAAACTCCGACCGACAGAGCTCCCATAGACTAATGGCTAGAGTGTTACGCTTCCAAGCGAGTGGCCCTGGGTTCGAGTCCCAGCCTGAACGAAAATCTTCAATGTAAACTTTTAGTTTCTAATTTGAAATTTCTTCTTCTTTTTTTTTTAATTTTTCTCTTTTGCGAATATTGATTATTTATGTAGGGAGAAAAATTCTGAGTCAGTTTAATTATTCGACCTGTAAATTTCAAAGTGTTTGAATCAATAATTACCAAGGTGCATTTTTTGTTTTTATTATATTTAAGACTTCCATCGACAGAGCTCCGATAGCCTAATGGCTAGACCGTTGGGTTCCAAGCGCGTGGTACTGGGTTCGAGTCCCGGCCGGAACGAAAATCTTCCATGTATATATTTCTCTTCTAATTTGAAGATTCTTTTTTTTTCAATTTCTTTCTTTTGCAAATATGGATTATTTATGTACGGAAGAAAATTCTGAGTCAGTTTAATCATTCGACCTTTAGATTTCAAAAATTTTAGATCAATAATTACTAAGGTGCATTTTTTGTTTTTATTATATTTAAGACACCGATCAACAGAGATCCGATAGTATATTGGCGAGAGCGTTGGGCTTCCATGAGAGTCGCCCTGGGTTCAAATCCCAGCCGGAAAGGAAATCTTAAATGCAAATATTTTTTTCTAATTTTATAATTCTTTTTTTTTTATTTTTCCCTTTTGCGAAGTCAGTCAGTCAGTCTGACAGTAAATCAGTCAAGCACTCAGTCATTCAGTCTCAGTCAGTCAGTCCAGTCAGTCAGTCACTCAGTCAGTCAGTTAGTCCTTCAGCCAGTCAGTCAAGCAGTCAGTCATTTAGTCTCAGTCAGTCAGTCATTCAGTCAGTCAGTCAGTCAGTCAGTCAGTCAGTCAGTCGGTCAGTCCTGTGCAGTCAGTTAGTCACTAAAGCAGTCAGTCAGTCTCAGTCAGTCAGTCAGTCAGTCAGTCCAGTCCAGTCTCAGTCAGTCAGTCAGTCAGTCTCGGTCAGTCAGTCAGTCAGTCATTCAGTCAGTCAGTCAGTCAGGCAGTCAGTCAGTCGGTCAGCCTTATTCAGTCAGTCTGTCAGTCAGTCAGTCAGTCAGCCTTATTCAGTCAGTCTGTCAGTCATCCTTATTCAGTCAGTCTGTCAGTCAGTCAGTCGGTCAGTCCTGTCCAGTCAGTTAGTCAGTCAAGCAGTCAGTCAGGTAGTCAAGCAGTCAGTCAGTCAGTGTCAGTCAGTCATTTAGTCATTCAGTCAGTCAGTGAAATAGCCAGTCAGAGAGTCAAGCAGTCAGTCAGTCAGTCTCAGTCAGTCAGTTAGTCAGTCAGTCAGTCAGTCCAGTCTCAGTCAGTCAGGCAGTTAGTCAGTCAGTCTCGGTCAGTCAGTGAGTCAGTCAGTCAGTATCAGTCAGTCAGTGAGTCAGTCTGTCAGTCAGGCAGTATCAGTCAGGCAGTAAGACTCCGCTCGACAGAACTCCGATAGCCTAATGGCTAGACCGCTGGTCTTCCAAGCGAGTGGCCTGGGTTCGAGTCCCAGCCGGAGCGAATATCTTCAATGTATATATTTCTTTTCTAATTTGAAAATTCTTTTTTTTTCAATTTCTTTCCTTTGCAATTATTGATTATTTATGTAGAGAAGAAAATTCTGAGTCAGTTTAATTTTTCGACACGAAGATTTCAAAGTGTTTAAATAAACAATTACCAAGGTGCATTTTTTGTTTTTATTATATTTAAAACTCCCACCGACAGAGCTCCCATAGACTAATGGCTAGAGTGTTAGGCTTCCAAGCGAGTGGCCCTGGGTTCGAGTCCCAGCCTGAACGAAAATCTTCAATGTATACTTTTAGTTTCTAATTTGAAATTTCTTCTTCTTTTTTTTAATTTTTCTCTTTTGCGAATATTGATTATTTATGTAGGGAGAAAAATTCTGAGTCAGTTTAATTATTCGACCTGTAAATTTCAAAGTGTTTGAATCAATAATTACCAAGGTGCATTTTTTGTTTTTTTTATATTTAAGACTTCCATCGACAGAGCTCCGATAGCCTAATGGCTAGACCGTTTGGTTCCAAGCGCGTGGTACTGGGTTCGAGTCCCGGCCGGAACGAAAATCTTCCATGTATATATTTCTCTTCTAATATGAAGATTCTTTTTTTTTTCAATTTCTTTCTTTTGCAAATATGGATTATTTATGTACGGAAGAAAATTCTGAGTCAGTTTAATCATTCGACCTTTAGATTTCAAAAATTTTAGATCAATAATTACTAAGGTGCATTTTTTGTTTTTATTATAATTAAGACACCGATCAACAGAGATCCGATAGTATATTGGCGAGAGCGTTGGGCTTCCATGAGTGTCGCCCTGGGTTCAAATCCCAGCCGGAAAGGAAATCTTAAATGCAAATATTTTTTTCTAATTTTATAATTCTTTTTTTTTATTTTTCCCTTTTGCGAAGTCAGTCAGTCTGTCTGACAGTCAATCAGTCAAGCACTCAGTCATTCAGTCTCAGTCAGTCAGTCCAGTCAGTCAGTCACTCAGTCAGTCAGTTAGTCCTTCAGCCAGTCAGTCAAGCAGTCAGTCATTTAGTCTCAGTCAGTCAGTCATTCAGTCAGTCAGTCAGTCAGGCAGTCAGTCAGTCAGTCAGTCGGTCAGTCCTGTGCAGTCAGTTAGTCACTAAAGCAGTCAGTCAGTCAGTCAGTCAGTCCAGTCCAGTCTCAGTCAGTCAGTCAGTCAGTCTCGGTCAGTCAGTCAGTCAGTCAGTCATTCAGTCAGTCAGTCAGTCAGGCAGTCAGTCAGTCGGTCAGCCTTATTCAGTCAGTCTGTCAGTCAGTCAGTCAGTCAGCCTTATTCAGTCAGTCTGTCAGTCATCCTTATTCAGTCAGTCTGTCAGTCAGTCAGTCGGTCAGTCCTGTCCAGTCAGTTAGTCAGTCAAGCAGTCAGTCAGGTAGTCAAGCAGTCAGTCAGTCAGAGTCAGTCAGTCATTTAGTCATTCAGTCAGTCAGTGAAATAGTCAGTCATTTAGTCATTCAGTCAGTCAGTGAAATAGCCAGTCAGAGAGTCAAGCAGTCAGTCAGTCAGTCTCAGTCAGTCAGTTAGTCAGTCAGTCAGTCAGTCAGTCAGTCAGTCCAGTCTCAGTCAGTCAGGCAGTTAGTCAGTCAGTCTCGGTCAGTCAGTGAGTCAGTCAGTCAGTATCAGTCAGTCAGTGAGTCAGTCTGTCAGTCAGGCAGTATCAGTCAGGCAGTAAGACTCCGCTCGACAGAACTCCGATAGCCTAATGGCTAGACCGCTGGTCTTCCAAGCGAGTGGCCTGGGTTTGAGTCCCAGCCGGAGCGAATATCTTCAATGTATATATTTCTTTTCTAATTTGAAAATTCTTTTTTTTTTCAATTTCTTTCCTTTGCAATTATTGATTATTTATGTAGGGAAGAAAATTCTGAGTCAGTTTAATTTTTCGACACGAAGATTTCAAAGTGTTTAAATAAACAATTACCAAGGTGCATTTTTTGTTTTTATTATATTTAAAACTCCCACCGACAGAGCTCCCATAGACTAATGGCTAGAGTTTTAGGCTTCCATGCGAGTGGCCCTGGGTTCGAGTCCCAGCCTGAAAGAAAATCTTCAATGTATACTTTTAGTTTCTAATTTGAAATTTCTTCTTCTTTTTTTTTTAATTTTTCTCTTTTGCGAATATTGATTATTTATGTAGGGAGAAAAATTCTGAGTCAGTTTAAGTATTCGGCCTGTAAATTTCAAAGTGTTTGAATCAATAATTACCAAGGTGCATTTTTTGTTTTTATTATATTTAAGACTTCCATCGACAGAGCTCCGATAGCCTAATGGCTAGACCGTTGGGTTCCAAGCGCGTGGTACTGGGTTCGAGTCCCGGCCGGAACGAAAATCTTCCATGTATATATTTCTCTTCTAATATGAAGATTCTTTTTTTTTTCAATTTCTTTCTTTTGCAAATATGGATTATTTATGTACGGAAGAAAATTCTGAGTCAGTTTAATCATTCGACCTTTAGATTTCAAAAATTTTAGATCAATAATTACTAAGGTGCATTTTTTGTTTTTATTATAATTAAGACACCGATCAACAGAGATCCGATAGTATATTGGCGAGAGCGTTGGGCTTCCATGAGTGTCGCCCTGGGTTCAAATCCCAGCCGGAAAGGAAATCTTAAATGCAAATATTTTTTTCTAATTTTATAATTCTTTTTTTTTATTTTTCCCTTTTGCGAAGTCAGTCAGTCTGTCTGACAGTCAATCAGTCAAGCACTCAGTCATTCAGTCTCAGTCAGTCAGTCCAGTCAGTCAGTCACTCAGTCAGTCAGTTAGTCCTTCAGCCAGTCAGTCAAGCAGTCAGTCATTTAGTCTCAGTCAGTCAGTCATTCAGTCAGTCAGTCAGTCAGGCAGTC
The DNA here is from genome assembly GCF_026930045.1 of Uloborus diversus. NCBI lineage: Eukaryota > Metazoa > Arthropoda > Arachnida > Araneae > Uloboridae > Uloborus > Uloborus diversus. The sequence goes on along the minus strand of NW_026558659.1, from coordinate 339,011 downwards.
AGTCAGTCAGTCAGTCGGTTAGTCCTGTGCAGTCAGTTAGTCACTAAAGCAGTCAGTCAGTCAGTCAGTCAGTCCAGTCCAGTCTCAGTCAGTCAGTCAGTCAGTCTCGGTCAGTCAGTCAGTCAGTCAGTCATTCAGTCAGTCAGTCAGTCAGGCAGTCAGTCAGTCGGTCAGCCTTATTCAGTCAGTCTGTCAGTCAGTCAGTCAGTCAGCCTTATTCAGTCAGTCTGTCAGTCATCCTTATTCAGTCAGTCTGTCAGTCAGTCAGTCGGTCAGTCCTGTCCAGTCAGTTAGTCAGTCAAGCAGTCAGTCAGGTAGTCAAGCAGTCAGTCAGTCAGAGTCAGTCAGTCATTTAGTCATTCAGTCAGTCAGTGAAATAGTCAGTCATTTAGTCATTCAGTCAGTCAGTGAAATAGCCAGTCAGAGAGTCAAGCAGTCAGTCAGTCAGTCTCAGTCAGTCAGTTAGTCAGTCAGTCAGTCAGTCAGTCAGTCAGTCCAGTCTCAGTCAGTCAGGCAGTTAGTCAGTCAGTCTCGGTCAGTCAGTGAGTCAGTCAGTCAGTATCAGTCAGTCAGTGAGTCAGTCTGTCAGTCAGGCAGTATCAGTCAGGCAGTAAGACTCCGCTCGACAGAACTCCGATAGCCTAATGGCTAGACCGCTGGTCTTCCAAGCGAGTGGCCTGGGTTTGAGTCCCAGCCGGAGCGAATATCTTCAATGTATATATTTCTTTTCTAATTTGAAAATTCTTTTTTTTTTTCAATTTCTTTCCTTTGCAATTATTGATTATTTATGTAGGGAAGAAAATTCTGAGTCAGTTTAATTTTTCGACACGAAGATTTCAAAGTGTTTAAATAAACAATTACCAAGGTGCATTTTTTGTTTTTATTATATTTAAAACTCCCACCGACAGAGCTCCCATAGACTAATGGCTAGAGTGTTAGGCTTCCATGCGAGTGGCCCTGGGTTCGAGTCCCAGCCTGAAAGAAAATCTTCAATGTATACTTTTAGTTTCTAATTTGAAATTTCTTCTTCTTTTTTTTTTAATTTTTCTCTTTTGCGAATATTGATTATTTATGTAGGGAGAAAAATTCTGAGTCAGTTTAAGTATTCGGCCTGTAAATTTCAAAGTGTTTGAATCAATAATTACCAAGGTGCATTTTTTGTTTTTATTATATTTAAGACTTCCATCGACAGAGCTCCGATAGCCTAATGGCTAGACCGTTGGGTTCCAAGCGCGTGGTACTGGGTTCGAGTCCCGGCCGGAACGAAAATCTTCCATGTATATATTTCTCTTCTAATATGAAGATTCTTTTTTTTTTCAATTTCTTTCTTTTGCAAATATGGATTATTTATGTACGGAAGAAAATTCTGAGTCAGTTTAATCATTCGACCTTTAGATTTCAAAAATTTTAGATCAATAATTACTAAGGTGCATTTTTTGTTTTTATTATAATTAAGACACCGATCAACAGAGATCCGATAGTATATTGGCGAGAGCGTTGGGCTTCCATGAGTGTCGCCCTGGGTTCAAATCCCAGCCGGAAAGGAAATCTTAAATGCAAATATTTTTTTCTAATTTTATAATTCTTTTTTTTTATTTTTCCCTTTTGCGAAGTCAGTCAGTCTGTCTGACAGTCAATCAGTCAAGCACTCAGTCATTCAGTCTCAGTCAGTCAGTCCAGTCAGTCAGTCACTCAGTCAGTCAGTTAGTCCTTCAGCCAGTCAGTCAAGCAGTCAGTCATTTAGTCTCAGTCAGTCAGTCATTCAGTCAGTCAGTCAGTCAGGCAGTCAGTCAGTCAGTCAGTCGGTCAGTCCTGTGCAGTCAGTTAGTCACTAAAGCAGTCAGTCAGTCAGTCCAGTCCAGTCTCAGTCAGTCAGTCAGTCAGTCTCGGTCAGTCAGTCAGTCAGTCATTCAGTCAGTCAGTCAGTCAGGCAGTCAGTCAGTCGGTCAGCCTTATTCAGTTAGTCTGTCAGTCAGTCAGTCAGTCAGCCTTATTCAGTCAGTCTGTCAGTCATCCTTATTCAGTCAGTCTGTCAGTCAGTCAGTCGGTCAGTCCTGTCCAGTCAGTTAGTCAGTCAAGCAGTCAGTCAGGTAGTCAAGCAGTCAGTCAGTCAGTGTCAGTCAGTCATTTAGTCATTCAGTCAGTCAGTGAAATAGCCAGTCAGAGAGTCAAGCAGTCAGTCAGTCAGTCTCAGTCAGTCAGTTAGTCAGTCAGTCAGTCAGTCCAGTCTCAGTCAGTCAGGCAGTTAGTCAGTCAGTCTCGGTCAGTCAGTGAGTCAGTCAGTCAGTATCAGTCAGTCAGTGAGTCAGTCTGTCAGTCAGGCAGTATCAGTCAGGCAGTAAGACTCCGCTCGACAGAACTCCGATAGCCTAATGGCTAGACCGCTGGTCTTCCAAGCGAGTGGCCTGGGTTCGAGTCCCAGCCGGAGCGAATATCTTCAATGTATATATTTCTTTTCTAATTTGAAAATTCTTTTTTTTTTCAATTTCTTTCCTTTGCAATTATTGATTATTTATGTAGGGAAGAAAATTCTGAGTCAGTTTATTTTTTCGACACGAAGATTTCAAAGTGTTTAAATAAACAATTACCAAGGTGCATTTTTTGTTTTTATTATATTTAAAACTCCCACCGACAGAGCTCCCATAGACTAATGGCTAGAGTGTTAGGCTTCCATGCGAGTGGCCCTGGGTTCGAGTCCCAGCCTGAAAGAAAATCTTCAATGTATACTTTTAGTTTCTAATTTGAAATTTCTTCTTCTTTTTTTTTTAATTTTTCTCTTTTGCGAATATTGATTATTTATGTAGGGAGAAAAATTCTGAGTCAGTTTAAGTATTCGGCCTGTAAATTTCAAAGTGTTTGAATCAATAATTACCAAGGTGCATTTTTTGTTTTTATTATATTTAAGACTTCCATCGACAGAGCTCCGATAGCCTAATGGCTAGACCGTTGGGTTCCAAGCGCGTGGTACTGGGTTCGAGTCCCGGCCGGAACGAAAATCTTCCATGTATATATTTCTCTTCTAATTTGAAGATTCTTTTTTTTTTCAATTTCTTTCTTTTGCAAATATGGATTATTTATGTACGGAAGAAAATTCTGAGTCAGTTTAATCATTCGACCTTTAGATTTCAAAGATTTTAGATCAATAATTACTAATGTGCATTTTTTGTTTTTATTATAATTAAGACACCGATCAACAGAGATCCGATAGTATATTGGCGAGAGCGTTGGGCTTCCATGAGTGTCGCCCTGGGTTCAAATCCCAGCCGGAAAGGAAATCTTAAATGCAAATATTTTTTTCTAATTTTATAATTCTTTTTTTTTATTTTTCCCTTTTGCGAAGTCAGTCAGTCAGTCTGACAGTCAATCAGTCAAGCACTCAGTCATTCAGTCTCAGTCAGTCAGTCCAGTCAGTCAGTCACTCAGTCAGTCAGTTTGTCCTTCAGCCAGTCAGTCAAGCAGTCAGTCATTTAGTCTCAGTCAGTCAGTCATTCAGTCAGTCAGTCAGTCAGGCAGTCAGTCAGTCAGTCAGTCGGTCAGTCCTGTGCAGTCAGTTAGTCACTAAAGCAGTCAGTCAGTCTCAGTCAGTCAGTCAGTCAGTCAGTCCAGTCCAGTCTCAGTTAGTCAGTCTCGGTCAGTCAGTCAGTCAGTCATTCAGTCAGTCAGTCAGTCAGGCAGTCAGTCAGTCGGTCAGCCTTATTCAGTCAGTCTGTCAGTCAGTCAGTCAGTCAGCCTTATTCAGTCAGTCTGTCAGTCAGTCAGTCAGTCAGCCTTATTCAGTCAGTCTGTCAGTCATCCTTATTCAGTCAGTCTGTCAGTCAGTCAGTCGGTCAGTCCTGTCCAGTCAGTTAGTCAGTCAAGCAGTCAGTCAGGTAGTCAAGCAGTCAGTCAGTCAGTGTCAGTCAGTCATTTAGTCATTCAGTCAGTCAGTGAAATAGCCAGTCAGAGAGTCAAGCAGTCAGTCAGTCAGTCTCAGTCAGTCAGTGAAATAGCCAGTCAGAGAGTCAAGCAGTCAGTCAGTCTCAGTCAGTCAGTTAGTCAGTCAGTCAGTCAGTCAGTCAGTCAGTCAGGCAGTATCAGTCAGGCAGTAAGACTCCGCTCGACAGAACTCCGATAGCCTAATGGCTAGACCGCTGGTCTTCCAAGCGAGTGGCCTGGGTTCGAGTCCCAGCCGGAGCGAATATTTTCAATGTATATATTTCTTTTCTAATTTGAAAATTCTTTTTTTTTCAATTTCTTTCCTTTGCAATTATTGATTATTTATGTAGGGAAGAAAATTCTGAGTCAGTTTAATTTTTCGACACAAAGATTTCAAAGTGTTTAAATAAACAATTACCAAGGTGCATTTTTTGTTCTTATTATATTTAAAACTCCCACCAACAGAGCTCCCATAGACTAATGGCTAGAGTGTTAGGCTTCCAAGCGAGTGGCCCTGGGTTCGAGTCCCAGCCTGAACGAAAATCTTCAATGTATACTTTTAGTTTCTAATTTGAAATTTCTTCTTCTTTTTTTTTTAAATTTTTCTCTTTTGCGAATATTGATTATTTATGTAGGGAGAAAAATTCTGAGTCAGTTTAATTATTCGACCTGTAAATTTCAAAGTGTTTGAATCAATAATTACCAAGGTGCATTTTTTGTTTTTATTATATTTAAGACTTCCATCGACAGAGCTCCGATAGCCTAATGGCTAGACCGTTGGGTTCCAAGCGCGTGGTACTGGGTTCGAGTCCCGGCCGGAACGAAAATCTTCCATGTATATATTTCTCTTCTAATTTGAAGATTCTTTTTTTTTTTTTCAATTTCTTTCTTTAGCAAATATGGATTATTTATGTACGGAAGAAAATTCTGAGTCAGTTTAATCATTCGACCTTTAGATTTCAAAGATTTTAGATCAATAATTACTAAGGTGCATTTTTGTGTTTTTATTATAATTAAGACACCGATCAACAGAGATCCGATAGTATATTGGCGAGAGCCTTGGGCTTCCATGAGTGTCGCCCTGGGTTCAAATCCCAGCCGGAAAGGAAATCTTAAATGCAAATATTTTTTTCTAATTTTATAATTCTTTTTTTTTTTTTCCCTTTTGCGAAGTCAGTCAGTCAGTCTGACAGTCAATCAGTCAAGCACTCAGTCATTCAGTCTCAGTCAGTCAGTCCAGTCAGTCAGTCACTCAGTCAGTCAGTTAGTCCTTCAGCCAGTCAGTCAAGCAGTCAGTCATTTAGTCTCAGTCAGTCAGTCAGTCAGCCTTATTCAGTCAGTCTGTCAGTCATCCTTATTCAGTCAGTCTGTCAGTCAGTCAGTCGGTCAGTCCTGTCCAGTCAGTTAGTCAGTCAAGCAGTCAGTCAGGTAGTCAAGCAGTCAGTCAGTCAGTGTCAGTCAGTCATTTAGTCATTCAGTCAGTCAGTGAAATAGCCAGTCAGAGAGTCAAGCAGTCAGTCAGTCAGTCTCAGTCAGTCAGTTAGTCAGTCAGTCAGTCAGTCCAGTCTCAGTCAGTCAGGCAGTTAGTCAGTCAGTCTCGGTCAGTCAGTGAGTCAGTCAGTCAGTATCAGTCAGTCAGTGAGTCAGTCTGTCAGTCAGGCAGTATCAGTCAGGCAGTAAGACTCCGCTCGACAGAACTCCGATAGCCTAATGGCTAGACCGCTGGTCTTCCAAGCGAGTGGCCTGGGTTCGAGTCCCAGCCGGAGCGAATATCTTCAATGTATATATTTCTTTTCTAATTTGAAAATTCTTTTTTTTTTCAATTTCTTTCCTTTGCAATTATTGATTATTTATGTAGGGAAGAAAATTCTGAGTCAGTTTATTTTTTCGACACGAAGATTTCAAAGTGTTTAAATAAACAATTACCAAGGTGCATTTTTTGTTTTTATTATATTTAAAACTCCCACCGACAGAGCTCCCATAGACTAATGGCTAGAGTGTTAGGCTTCCATGCGAGTGGCCCTGGGTTCGAGTCCCAGCCTGAAAGAAAATCTTCAATGTATACTTTTAGTTTCTAATTTGAAATTTCTTCTTCTTTTTTTTTTAATTTTTCTCTTTTGCGAATATTGATTATTTATGTAGGGAGAAAAATTCTGAGTCAGTTTAAGTATTCGGCCTGTAAATTTCAAAGTGTTTGAATCAATAATTACCAAGGTGCATTTTTTGTTTTTATTATATTTAAGACTTCCATCGACAGAGCTCCGATAGCCTAATGGCTAGACCGTTGGGTTCCAAGCGCGTGGTACTGGGTTCGAGTCCCGGCCGGAACGAAAATCTTCCATGTATATATTTCTCTTCTAATTTGAAGATTCTTTTTTTTTTCAATTTCTTTCTTTTGCAAATATGGATTATTTATGTACGGAAGAAAATTCTGAGTCAGTTTAATCATTCGACCTTTAGATTTCAAAGATTTTAGATCAATAATTACTAATGTGCATTTTTTGTTTTTATTATAATTAAGACACCGATCAACAGAGATCCGATAGTATATTGGCGAGAGCGTTGGGCTTCCATGAGTGTCGCCCTGGGTTCAAATCCCAGCCGGAAAGGAAATCTTAAATGCAAATATTTTTTTCTAATTTTATAATTCTTTTTTTTTATTTTTCCCTTTTGCGAAGTCAGTCAGTCAGTCTGACAGTCAATCAGTCAAGCACTCAGTCATTCAGTCTCAGTCAGTCAGTCCAGTCAGTCAGTCACTCAGTCAGTCAGTTTGTCCTTCAGCCAGTCAGTCAAGCAGTCAGTCATTTAGTCTCAGTCAGTCAGTCATTCAGTCAGTCAGTCAGTCAGGCAGTCAGTCAGTCAGTCAGTCGGTCAGTCCTGTGCAGTCAGTTAGTCACTAAAGCAGTCAGTCAGTCTCAGTCAGTCAGTCAGTCAGTCAGTCCAGTCCAGTCTCAGTTAGTCAGTCTCGGTCAGTCAGTCAGTCAGTCATTCAGTCAGTCAGTCAGTCAGGCAGTCAGTCAGTCGGTCAGCCTTATTCAGTCAGTCTGTCAGTCAGTCAGTCAGTCAGCCTTATTCAGTCAGTCTGTCAGTCAGTCAGTCAGTCAGCCTTATTCAGTCAGTCTGTCAGTCATCCTTATTCAGTCAGTCTGTCAGTCAGTCAGTCGGTCAGTCCTGTCCAGTCAGTTAGTCAGTCAAGCAGTCAGTCAGGTAGTCAAGCAGTCAGTCAGTCAGTGTCAGTCAGTCATTTAGTCATTCAGTCAGTCAGTGAAATAGCCAGTCAGAGAGTCAAGCAGTCAGTCAGTCAGTCTCAGTCAGTCAGTGAAATAGCCAGTCAGAGAGTCAAGCAGTCAGTCAGTCTCAGTCAGTCAGTTAGTCAGTCAGTCAGTCAGTCAGTCAGTCAGTCAGGCAGTATCAGTCAGGCAGTAAGACTCCGCTCGACAGAACTCCGATAGCCTAATGGCTAGACCGCTGGTCTTCCAAGCGAGTGGCCTGGGTTCGAGTCCCAGCCGGAGCGAATATTTTCAATGTATATATTTCTTTTCTAATTTGAAAATTCTTTTTTTTTCAATTTCTTTCCTTTGCAATTATTGATTATTTATGTAGGGAAGAAAATTCTGAGTCAGTTTAATTTTTCGACACAAAGATTTCAAAGTGTTTAAATAAACAATTACCAAGGTGCATTTTTTGTTCTTATTATATTTAAAACTCCCACCAACAGAGCTCCCATAGACTAATGGCTAGAGTGTTAGGCTTCCAAGCGAGTGGCCCTGGGTTCGAGTCCCAGCCTGAACGAAAATCTTCAATGTATACTTTTAGTTTCTAATTTGAAATTTCTTCTTCTTTTTTTTTTAAATTTTTCTCTTTTGCGAATATTGATTATTTATGTAGGGAGAAAAATTCTGAGTCAGTTTAATTATTCGACCTGTAAATTTCAAAGTGTTTGAATCAATAATTACCAAGGTGCATTTTTTGTTTTTATTATATTTAAGACTTCCATCGACAGAGCTCCGATAGCCTAATGGCTAGACCGTTGGGTTCCAAGCGCGTGGTACTGGGTTCGAGTCCCGGCCGGAACGAAAATCTTCCATGTATATATTTCTCTTCTAATTTGAAGATTCTTTTTTTTTTTTTCAATTTCTTTCTTTAGCAAATATGGATTATTTATGTACGGAAGAAAATTCTGAGTCAGTTTAATCATTCGACCTTTAGATTTCAAAGATTTTAGATCAATAATTACTAAGGTGCATTTTTGTGTTTTTATTATAATTAAGACACCGATCAACAGAGATCCGATAGTATATTGGCGAGAGCCTTGGGCTTCCATGAGTGTCGCCCTGGGTTCAAATCCCAGCCGGAAAGGAAATCTTAAATGCAAATATTTTTTTCTAATTTTATAATTCTTTTTTTTTTTTTCCCTTTTGCGAAGTCAGTCAGTCAGTCTGACAGTCAATCAGTCAAGCACTCAGTCATTCAGTCTCAGTCAGTCAGTCCAGTCAGTCAGTCACTCAGTCAGTCAGTTAGTCCTTCAGCCAGTCAGTCAAGCAGTCAGTCATTTAGTCTCAGTCAGTCAGTCATTCAGTCAGTCAGTCAGTCAGGCAGTCAGTCAGTCAGTCAGTCGGTCAGTCCTGTGCAGTCAGTTAGTCACTAAAGCAGTCAGTCAGTCTCAGTCAGTCAGTCAGTCAGTCAGTCTCAGTCAGTCAGTCAGTCAGTCAGTCAGTCAGTCTCGGTCAGTCAGTCAGTCAGTCATTCAGTCAGTCAGTCAGTCAGGCAGTCAGTCAGTCGGTCAGCCTTATTCAGTCAGTCTGTCAGTCAGTCAGTCAGTCAGCCTTATTCAGTCAGTCCTTCAGTCATCCTTATTCAGTCAGTCTGTCAGTCAGTCAGTCGGTCAGTCCTGTCCAGTCAGTTAGTCAGTCAAGCAGTCAGTCAGGTAGTCAAGCAGTCAGTCAGTCAGTGTCAGTCAGTCATTTAGTCATTCAGTCAGTCAGTGAAATAGCCAGTCAGAGAGTTAAGCAGTCAGTCAGTCAGTCTCAGTCAGTCAGTTAGTCAGTCAGTCAGTCAGTCAGTCCAGTCTCAGTCAGTCAGGCAGTTAGTCAGTCAGTCTCGGTCAGTCAGTGAGTCAGTCAGTCAGTATCAGTCAGTCAGTATCAGTCAGTCAGTCTGTCAGTCAGGCAGTATCAGTCAGGCAGTAAGACTCCGCTCGACAGAACTCCGATAGCCTAATGGCTAGACCGCTGGTCTTCCAAGCGAGTGGCCTGGGTTCGAGTCCCAGCCGGAGCGAATATCTTCAATGTATATATTTCTTTTCTAATTTGAAAATTCTTTTTTTTTTCAATTTCTTTCCTTTGCAATTATTGATTATTTATGTAGGGAAGAAAATTCTGAGTCAGTTTAATTTTTCGACACGAAGATTTCAAAGTGTTTAAATAAACAATTACCAAGGTGCATTTTTTGTTTTTATTATATTTAAAACTCCTACCGACAGAGCTCCCATAGACTAATGGCTAGAGTGTTAGGCTTCCAAGCGAGTGGCCCTGGGTTCGAGTCCCAGCCTGAACGAAAATCTTCAATGTATACTTTTAGTTTCTAATTTGAAATTTGTTCTTCTTTTTTTTTTAATTTTTCTCTTTTGCGAATATTGATTATTTATGTAGGGAGAAAAATTCTGAGTCAGTTTAATTATTCGACCTGTAAATTTCAAAGTGTTTGAATCAATAATTACCAAGGTGCATTTTTTGTTTTTATTATATTTAAGACTTCCATCGACAGAGCTCCGATAGCCTAATGGCTAGACCGTTGGGTTCCAAGCGCGTGGTACTGGATTCGAGTCCCGGCCGGAACGAAAATCTTCCATGTATATATTTCTCTTCTAATTTGAAGACTTTTTTTTTTTCAATTTCTTTCTTTTGCAAATATGGATTATTTATGTACGGAAGAAAATTCTGAGTCAGTTTAATCATTCGACCTTTAGATTTCAAAGATTTTAGATCAATAATTACTAAGGTGCATTTTTTGTTTTTATTATAATTAAGACACCGATCAACAGAGATCCGATAGTATATTGGCGAGAGCGTTGGGCTTCCATGAGTGTCGCCCTGGGTTCAAATCCCAGCCGGAAAGGAAATCTTAAATGCAAATATTTTTTTCTAATTTTATAATTCTTTTTTTTTTATTTTTCCCTTTTGCGAAGTCAGTCAGTCAGTCTGACAGTCAATCAGTCAAGCACTCAGTCATTCAGTCTCAGTCAGTCAGTCCAGTCAGTCAGTCACTCAGTCAGTCAGTTAGTCCTTCAGCCAGTCAGTCAAGCAGTCAGTCATTTAGTCTCAGTCAGTCAGTCATTCAGTCAGTCAGTCAGTCAGGCAGTCAGTTAGTCACTAAAGCAGTCAGTCAGTCTCAGTCAGTCAGTCAGTCAGTCAGTCCAGTCCAGTCTCAGTCAGTCAGTCTCGGTCAGTCAGTCAGTCAGTCATTCAGTCAGTCAGGCAGTCAGTCAGTCGGTCAGCCTTATTCAGTCAGTCTGTCAGTCAGTCAGTCAGTCAGCCTTATTCAGTCAGTCTGTCAGTCATCCTTATTCAGTCAGTCTGTCAGTCAGTCAGTCAGTCAGCCTTATTCAGTCAGTCTGTCAGTCATCCTTATTCAGTCAGTCTGTCAGTCAGTCAGTCGGTCAGTCCTGTCCAGTCAGTTAGTCAGTCAAGCAGTCAGTCAGGTAGTCAAGCAGTCAGTCAGTCAGTGTCAGTCAGTCATTTAGTCATTCAGTCAGTCAGTGAAATAGCCAGTCAGAGAGTCAAGCAGTCAGTCAGTCAGTCTCAGTCAGTCAGTTAGTCAGTCAGTCAGTCAGTCAGTCAGTCAGTCCAGTCTCAGTCAGTCAGGCAGTTAGTCAGTCAGTCTCGGTCAGTCAGTGAGTCAGTCAGTCAGTATCAGTCAGTCAGTGAGTCAGTCTGTCAGTCAGGCAGTATCAGTCAGGCAGTAAGACTCCGCTCGACAGAACTCCGATAGCCTAATGGCTAGACCGCTGGTCTTCCAAGCGAGTGGCCTGGGTTCGAGTCCCAGCCGGAGCGATTATCTTCAATGTATATATTTCTTTTCTAATTCGAAAATTCTTTTTTTTTCAATTTCTTTCCTTTGCAAATATTGATTATTTATGTAGGGAAGAAAATTCTGAGTCAGTTTAATTTTTCGACACGAAGATTTCAAAGTGTTTAAATAAACAATTACCAAGGTGCATTTTTTGTTTTTATTATATTTAAAACTCCCACCGACAGAGCTCCCATAGACTAATGGCTAGAGTGTTAGGCTTCCAAGCGAGTGGCCCTGGGTTCGAGTCCCAGCCTGAACGAAAATCTTCAATGTATACTTTTAGCTTCTAATTTGAAATTTCTTCTTCTTTTTTTTTTTAATTTTTCTCTTTTGCGAATATTGATTATTTATGTAGGGAGAAAAATTCTGAGTCAGTTTAATTATTCGACCTGTAAATTTCAAAGTATTTGAATCAATAATTACCAAGGTGCATTTTTTGTTTTTATTATATTTAAGACTTCCATCGACAGAGCTCCGATAGCCTAATGGCTAGACCGTTGGGTTCCAAGCGCGTGGTACTGGGTTCGAGTCCCGGCTGGAACGAAAATCTTCCATGTATATATTTCTCTTCTAATTTGAAGATTCTTTTTTTTTCAATTTCTTTCTTTAGCAAATATGGATTATTTATGTCCGGAAGAAAATTCTGAGTCAGTTTAATCATTCGACCTTTAGATTTCAAAGATTTTAGATCAATAATTACTAAGGTGCATTTTTTGTTTTTATTATAATTAAGACACCGATCAACAGAGATCCGATAGTATATTGGCGAGAGCGTTGGGCTTCCATGAGTGTCGCCCTGGGTTCAAATCCCAGCCGGAACGGAAATCTTAAATGCAAATATTTTTTTCTAATTTTATAATTCTTTTTTTTTATTTTTCCCTTTTGCGAAGTCAGTCAGTCAGTCTGACAGTCAATCAGTCAAGCACTCAGTCATTCAGTCTCAGTCAGTCAGTCCAGTCAGTCAGTCACTCAGTCAGTCAGTTAGTCCTTCAGCCAGTCAGTCAAGCAGTCAGTCATTTAGTCTCAGTCAGTCAGTCATTCAGTCAGTCAGTCAGTCAGGCAGTCAGTCAGTCAGTCAGTCGGTCAGTCCTGTGCAGTCAGTTAGTCACTAAAGCAGTCAGTCAGTCTCAGTCAGTCAGTCAGTCAGTCAGTCTCAGTCAGTCAGTCAGTCTCGGTCAGTCAGTCAGTCAGTCATTCAGTCAGTCAGTCAGTCAGGCAGTCAGTCAGTCGGTCAGCCTTATTCAGTCAGTCTGTCAGTCAGTCAGTCAGCCTTATTCAGTCAGTCTGTCAGTCATCCTTATTCTGTCAGTCTGTCAGTCAGTCAGTCGGTCAGTCCTGTCCAGTCAGTTAGTCAGTCAAGCAGTCAGTCAGGTAGTCAAGCAGTCAGTCAGTCAGTGTCAGTCAGTCATTTAGTCATTCAGTCAGTCAGTGAAATAGCCAGTCAGAGAGTCAAGCAGTCAGTCAGTCAGTCTCAGTCAGTCAGTCTCAGTCAGTCAGTCTCAGTCAGTCAGTGAGTCAGTCAGTCAGTATCAGTCAGTCAGTGAGTCAGTCTGTCAGTCAGGCAGTATCAGTCAGGCAGTAAGACTCCGCTCGACAGAACTCCGATAGCCTAATGGCTAGACCGCTGGTCTTCCAAGCGAGTGGCCTGGGTTCGAGTCCCAGCCGGAGCGAATATCTTCAATGTATATATTTCTTTTCTAATTTGAAAATTCTTTTTTTTTTCAATTTCTTTCCTTTGCAATTATTGATTATTTATGTAGGGAAGAAAATTCTGAGTCAGTTTAATTTTTCGACACGAAGATTTCAAAGTGTTTAAATAAACAATTACCAAGGTGCATTTTTTGTTTTTATTATATTTAAAACTCCCACCGATAGAGCTCCCATAGACTAATGGCTAGAGTGTTAGGCTTTCAAGCGAGTGGCCCTGGGTTCGAGTCCCAGCCTGAACGAAAATCTTCAATGTATACTTTTAGTTTCTAATTTGAAATTTGTTCTTCTTTTTTTTTAATTTTTCTCTTTTGCGAATATTGATTATTTATGTAGGGAGAAAAATTCTGAGTCAGTTTAATTATTCGACCTGTAAATTTCAAAGTGTTTGAATCAATAATTACCAAGGTGCATTTTTTGTTTTTAATATATTTAAGACTTCCATCGACAGAGCTCCGATAGCCTAATGGCTAGACCGTTGGGTTCCAAGCGCGTGGTACTGGATTCGAGTCCCGGCCGGAACGAAAATCTTCCATGTATATATTTCTCTTCTAATTTGAAGATTCTTTTTTTTTCAATTTCTTTCTTTTGCAAATATGGATTATTTATGTACGGAAGAAAATTCTGAGTCAGTTTAATCATTCGACCTTTAGATTTCAAAGATTTTAGATCAATAATTACTAAGGTGCATTTTTTGTTTTTATTATAATTAAGACACCGATCAACAGAGATCCAATAGTATATTGGCGAGAGCGTTGGGCTTCCATGAGTGTCGCCCTGGGTTCAAATCCCAGCCGGAAAGGAAATCTTAAATGCAAATATTTTTTTCTAATTTTATAATTCTTTTTTTTTATTTTTCCCTTTTGCGAAGTCAGTCAGTCAGTCTGACAGTCAATCAGTCAAGCACTCAGTCATTCAGTCTCAGTCAGTCAGTCCAGTCAGTCAGTCACTCAGTCAGTCAGTTAGTCCTTCAGCCAGTCAGTCAAGCAGTCAGTCATTTAGTCTCAGTCAGTCAGTCATTCAGTCAGTCAGTCAGTCAGGCAGTCAGTCAGTCAGTCAGTCGGTCAGTCCTGTGCAGTCAGTTAGTCACTAAAGCAGTCAGTCAGTCTCAGTCAGTCAGTCAGTCAGTCCAGTCCAGTCTCAGTCAGTCAGTCAGTCAGTCAGTCAGTCTCGGTCAGTCAGTCAGTCAGTCATTCAGTCAGTCAGTCAGTCAGGCAGTCAGTCAGTCGGTCAGCCTTATTCAGTCAGTCTGTCAGTCAGTCAGTCAGCCTTATTCAGTCAGTCCGTCAGTCATCCTTATTCAGTCAGTCTGTCAGTCAGTCAGTCGGTCAGTCCTGTCCAGTCAGTTAGTTAGTCAAGCAGTCAGTCAGGTAGTCAAGCAGTCAGTCAGTCAGTGTCAGTCAGTCATTTAGTCATTCAGTCAGTCAGTGAAATAGCCAGTCAGAGAGTCAAGCAGTCAGTCAGTCAGTCTCAGTCAGTCAGTTAGTCAGTCAGTCAGTCAGTCAGTCAGTCAGTCCAGTCTCAGTCAGTCAGGCAGTTAGTCAGTCAGTCTCGGTCAGTCAGTGAGTCAGTCAGTCAGTATCAGTCAGTCAGTGAGTCAGTCTGTCAGTCAGGCAGTATCAGTCAGGCAGTAAGACTCCGCTCGACAGAACTCCGATAGCCTAATGGCTAGACCGCTGGTCTTCCAAGCGAGTGGCCTGGGTTCGAGTCCCAGCCGGAGCGAATATCTTCAATGTATACTTTTAGTTTCTAATTTGAAAATTCTTCTTCTTTTTTTTTTAATTTTTCTCTTTTGCGAATATTGATTATTTATGTAGGGAGAAAAATTCTGAGTCAGTTTAATTATTCGACCTGTAAATTTCAAAGTGTTTGAATCAATAATTACCAAGGTGCATTTTTTGTTTTTATTATATTTAAGACTTCCATCGACAGAGCTCCGATACCCTAATGGCTAGACCGTTGGGTTTCAAGCGCGTGGTACTGGGTTCGAGTCCCGGCCGGAACGAAAATCTTCAATGTAAATATTTCTTTTCTAATTTGAAAATTCTTTTTTTTTTCATTTTCTTTCTTTTGCAAATATCGATTATTTATGTACGGAAGAAAATTCTGAGTCAGTTTAATCATTCGATCTTTAGATTTCAAAGATTTTAGATCGATAATTACCAAGGTGCATTTTTTGTTTTTATTATAATTAAGACACCGATCAACAGAGATCCGATAGTCCGGTGGCAAGAGCGTTGGGCTTCCATGCGTGTGGCCCTGGGTTCGAATCCCAGCCGGAAAGAAAATCTTAAATACATGTATTTTTTTCTAATTTGATAATTTTTTTTATTTTTCCCTTTTGCGAAGTCAGTCAGTCAGTCCGACAGTCAATCAGTCAGTCTCTGTCAGCCAGTCAGTCTGTCAGTCGGTCAGTCCAGTCCAGTCTGTCAGTCAAGCAGTCAGTCTGTCAGTCACTTAAGCAGTCAATCAGTCAGTTAGTCATTCAGTCACTCAGTCAGTTGGGCAGTCAGTCATTCAGTCTCAGTCAGTCAGTCAGTCAGTCCAGTCAGTCAGTCACTCAGTCAGTCAGTCAGTCTCAGTCAGTCAGTTAGTCATTCAGTCAGTCAGTCAAGCAATTTAGTCACTTAGTCTCAGTCAGCTAGTCATTCAATCAGTCAGTCAGTCAGGCAGTCAGTCACTCAGCCTCATTCAGTCATTCTGTCAGTCAGTCTTTCAGTTAGTCATTCAGTCAGTCAGTCAGTCAGTCTGTCAGTCGGTCAGTCCAGACCAGTCAGTCAGTCAAGCAGTCAGTCATTCGGTCTCAGTCAGACGGTCAGTCAGTCCAATCAGTCAGTCACTCAGTCAGTTAGGCAGTCAGTCAGTCAGTCTCAGTCAGTCAGTTAGTCATTCAGCCAGTCAGTCAAGCAGTCAGTCATTTAGTCTCAGTCAGTCAGTCAGTCAGTCCATTCCAGTCTCAGTCAGTCAGGCAGTCAGTCAGTCAGTCTCGGTCAGTCAGTCAGTCTCGGTCAATCAGTGAGTCAGTCAGTCAATCAGTATCAGTCAGTCAGTCAGTATCAGTTAGTCATTCAGTCAGTCTGTCAGTCAGGCAGTCTCAGTCAGGCAGTAAGGCTCCGACCGACAGAACTCCGATAGCTAATGGCTAGACCGTTGGTCTTCCAAGCGAATGGCCTGGGTTCGAGTCCCAGCCGGAACGAATATCTTCAATGTATATATTTCTTTTCGAATTTTATTTTTTTTTCAATTTCTTTTGCGAATATTGATTATTTATGTAGGGAGAAAAATTCTGAGTCAGTTTAATAATTTGACCTGTAGATTTCAAAGTGTTTGAATCAATAATTAAAAAGGTGCATTTTTTTTAATTATATTTAAGACTTCAATCGACAGAGCTCCGATAGCCTAATGGCTAGACCGTTGGGTTCCAAGCGCGTGGTACTGGGTTCGAGTCCCGGCCGGAACGAAAATCTTCAATGTATATATTTCTATTCTAATTTGAAGATTCTTTTTTTTTCAATTTCTTTCTTTTGCAAGTATGGATTATTTATTTACGGAAGAAAATTCTGAGTCAGTTTAATCATTCGACCTTTAGATTTCAAAGATTTTAGATCAATAATTACTAAGGTGCATTTTTTGTTTTTATTATAATTAAGACACCGACCAACAGAGATCCGATCGTATATTGGCGAGAGCGTTGGGCTTCCATGCGTGTGACCCTGGGTTCAAATCCCAGCCGGAAAGGAAATCTTAAATGCAAATATTTTTTTCTAATTTTATAATTCTTTTTTTTTTATTTTTCCCTTTTGCGAAGTCAGTCAGTCAGTCTGACAGTCAATTAGTCAAGCACTCAGTCATTCAGTCTCAGTCAGTCAGTCCAGTCAGTCAGTCACTCAGTCAGTCAGTTAGTCCTTCAGCCAGTCAGTCAAGCAGTCAGTCATTTAGTCTCAGTCAGTCAGTCATTCAGTCAGTCAGTCAGTCAGTCAGTCGGTCAGTCCTGTGCAGTCAGTTAGTCACTAAAGCAGTCAGTCAGTCTCAGTCAGTCAGTCAGTCAGTCAGTCCAGTCCAGTCTCAGTCAGTCAGTCAGTCAGTCTCGGTCAGTCAGTCAGTCAGTCATTCAGTCAGTCAGTCAGGCAGTCAGTCAGTCGGTCAGCCTTATTCAGTCAGTCTGTCAGTCAGTCAGTCAGTCAGCCTTATTCAGTCAGTCTGTCAGTCATCCTTATTCAGTCAGTCTGTCAGTCAGTCAGTCGGTCAGTCCTGTCCAGTCAGTTATTCAGTCAAGCAGTCAGTCAGGTAGTCAAGCAGTCAGTCAGTCAGTGTCAGTCTGTCATTTAGTCATTCAGTCAGTCAGTGAAATAGTCAGTCAGAGAGTCAAGCAGTCAGTCAGTCAGTCTCAGTCAGTCAGTCAGTCAGTCAGTCCAGTCTCAGTCAGTCAGGCAGTTAGTCAGTCAGTCTCGGTCAGTCAGTGAGTCAGTCAGTCAGTCTCGGTCAGTCAGTGAGTCAGTCAGTCAGTCCAGTCAGTCAGTATCAGTCAGTCAGTGAGTCAGTCTGTCAGTCAGGCAGTCTCAGTCAGGCAGTAAGACTCCGCTCGACAGAACTCCGATAGCCTAATGGCTAGACCGCTGGTCTTCCAAGCGAGTGGCCTGGGTTCGAGTCCCAGCCGGAGCGATTATCTTCAATGTATATATTTCTTTTCTAATTCGAAAATTCTTTTTTTTTCAATTTCTTTCCTTTGCAAATATTGATTATTTATGTAGGGAAGAAAATTCTGAGTCAGTTTAATTTTTCGACACGAAGATTTCAAAGTGTTTAAATAAACAATTACCAAGGTGCATTTTTTGTTTTTATTATATTTAAAACTCCCACCGACAGAGCTCCCATAGACTAATGGCTAGAGTGTTAGGCTTCCAAGCGAGTGGCCCTGGGTTCGAGTCCCAGCCTGAACGAAAATCTTCAATGTATACTTTTAGTTTCTAATTTGAAAATTCTTCTTCTTTTTTTTTTAATTTTTCTCTTTTGCGAATATTGATTATTTATGTAGGGAGAAAAATTCTGAGTCAGTTTAATTATTCGACCTGTAAATTTCAAAGCGTTTGAATCAATAATTACCAAGGTGCATTTTTTGTTTTTATTATATTTAAGACTTCCATCGACAGAGCTCCGATAGCCTAATGGCTAGACCGTTGGGTTCCAAGCGCGTGGTACTGGGTTCGAGTCCCGGCCGGAACGAAAATCTTCAATGTAAATATTTCTTTTCTAATTTGAAAATTCTTTTTTTTTTCATTTTCTTTCTTTTGCAAATATCGATTATTTATGTACGGAAGAAAATTCTGAGTCAGTTTAATCATTCGACCTTTAGATTTCAAAGATTTTAGATCAATAATTACCAAGGTGCATTTTTTGTTTTTATTATAATTAAGACACCGGCCATCCGAGATCCGATAGTCCGGTGGCAAGAGCGTTGGGCTTCCATGCGTGTGGCCCTGGGTTCGAATCCCAGCCGGAAAGAAAATCTTAAATACATGTATTTTTTTCTAATTTGATAATTTTTTTTTATTTTTCCCTTTTGCGAAGTCAGTCAGTCAGTCCGACAGTCAATCAGTCAGTCTCTGTCAGCCAGTCAGTCTGTCAGTCGGTCAGTCCAGTCCAGTCTGTCAGTCAAATAGTCAGTCTGTCAGTCACTTAAGCAGTCAATCAGTCAGTTAGTCATTCAGTCACTCAGTCAGTTGGGCAGTCAGTCATTCAGTCTCAGTCAGTCAGTCAGTCAGTCCACTCAGTCAGTCACTCAGTCAGTCAGGCAGTCAGTCAGTCAGTCTCAGTCAGTCAGTTAGTCATTCAGTCAGTCAGTCAAGCAATTTAGTCACTTAGTCTCAGTCAGCTAGTCATTCAATCAGTCAGTCAGTCAGGCAGTCAGTCACTCAGCCTCATTCAGTCATTCTGTCAGTCAGTCTTTCAGTTAGTCATTCAGTCAGTCAGTCTCAGTCAGTCTGTCAGTCGGTCAGTCCAGATCAGTCAGTCAGTCAAGCAGTCAGTCATTCAGTCTCAGTCAGACGGTCTGTCAGTCCAATCAGTCAGTCACTCAGTCAGTTAGGCAGTCAGTCAGTCAGTCTCAGTCAGTCAGTTAGTCATTCAGCCAGTCAGTCAAGCAGTCAGTCATTTAGTCTCAGTCAGTCAGTCAGTCAGTCCAGTCCAGTCTCAGTCAGTCAGGCAGTCAGTCAGTCAGTCTCGGTCAGTCAGTCAGTCTCGGTCAATCAGTGAGTCAGTCAGTCAATCAGTATCAGTCAGTCAGTCAGTATCATTTAGTCATTCAGTCAGTCTGTCAGTCAGGCAGTCTCAGTCAGGCAGTAAGGCTCCGACCGACAGAACTCCGATAGCTAATGGCTAGACCGTTGGTCTTCCAAGCGAATGGCCTGGGTTCGAGTCCCAGCCGGAACGAATATCTTCAATGTATATATTTCTTTTCCAATTTGAAAATTCTCTTTTTTTTTCAATTTTTTTCTTTTGCAAATATTGATTATTTATGTAGGGAAGAAAATTCTGAGTCAGTTTAATTTTTCGAAACGCAGAATTCAAAGTGATTAAACAAATAATTACCAAGGTGCATTTTTTGATTTTATTATATTTAAAACTCCGATCGTCAGAGCTCTGCTAGACTAATGGCTAGAGTGGTGGGTTTCCAAGCGAGTGGCCCTGGGTTCGAGTCCCAGCCTGCGCGAAAATCTTCAATTTATATTCTTAGTTTCCAATTTGAAAATTCTTCTTCTTTTTTTTTTAATTTTTCTCTTTTGCGAATATTGATTATTTATGTAGGGAGAAAATTTCTGAGTGAGTTTAATTATTCGACCTGTAGATTTCAAAGTGTTTGAATCAATAATTAAAAAGGTGCGATTTTTGTTTTTATTATATTTAAGACTTCAATCGACAGAGCTCCGATAGCCTAATGGCAAGACCGTTGGGTTCCAAGCGCGTGGTACTGGGTTCGAGTCCCGGCCGGAACGAAAATCTTCAATGTATATATTTCTTTTCTAATTTGAAAATTCTTTTTTTTTTTTTTTTTTTCATTTTCTTTCTTCTGCAAATATCGATTATTTATGTACGGAAGAAAATTCTGAGTCAGTTTAATCATTCGACCTTTAGATTTCAAAGATTTTAGATCAATAATTACCAAGGTGCATTTTTTGATTTTATTATATTTAAAACTCCGACCGTTAGAGCTCTGCTAGACTAATGGCTAGAGTGGTGGGCTTCTAAGCGAGTGGCCCTGGGTTCGAGTCCCAGCCGGACCGAATATCTTCAATGTATATATTTCTTTTCGAATTTTATTTTTTTTTTCAATTTCTTTTGCGAATATTGATTATTTATGTAGGGAGAAAAATTCTGAGTCAGTTTAATAATTTGACCTGTAGATTTCAAAGTGTTTGAATCAATAATTAAAAAGGTGCATTTTTTTAATTATATTTAAGTCTTCAATCGATAGAGCTCCGATAGCCTAATGGCTAGACCGTTGGGTTCCAAGCGCGTGGTACTGGGTTCGAGTCCCGGCCGGAACGAAAATCTTCAATGTATATATTTCTTTTCTAATTTGAAAATTCTTTTTTTTTTTCATTTTCTTTCTTTTGCAAATATCGATTATTTATGTACGGAATAAAATTCTGAGTCAGTTTAATCATTCGACCTTTAGATTTCAAAGATTTTAGATCAATAATTACCAAGGTGCATTTTTTGTTTTTATTATAATTAAGACACCGGCCATCCGAGATCCGATAGTCCGGTGGCGAGAGTGTTGGGCTTCCATGCGTGTGGCCCTGGGTTCGAATCCCAGCCGGAAAGAAAATCTTAAATACATGTATTTTTTTCTAATTTGATATTTTTTTTTATTTTTCCCTTTTGCAAAGTCAGTCAGTCAGTCCGACAGTCAATCAGTCAGTCTCTGTCAGCCAGTCAGTCTGTCAGTCGGTCAGTCCAGTCTGTCATTCAAGCAGTCAGTCTGTCAGTCACTTAAGCAGTCAATCAGTCAGTTAGTCATTCAGTCACTCAGTCAGTTGGGCAGTCAGTCATTCAGCCTCAGTCAGTCAGTTAGTCAGTCCAGTCAGTCAGTCACTCAGTCAGTCAGGCAGTCAGTCAGTCAGTCTCAGTCAGTCAGTTAGTCTTTCAGTCAGTCAGTCAAGCAATTTAGTCACTTAGTCTCAGTCAGCTTGTCATTCAATCAGTCAGTCAGTCAGGCAGTCAGTCACTCAGCCTCATTCAGTCATTCTGTCAGTCAGTCAGTCAGTTAGTCATTCAGTCAGTCAGTCTCAGTCAGTCTGTCAGTTGGTCAGTCCAGACCAGTCAGTCAGTCAAGCAGTCAGTCATTCAGTCTCAGTCAGACGGTCAGTCAGTCCAATCAGTCAGTCACTCAGTCAGTTAGGCAGTCAGTCAGTCAGTCTCAGTCAGTCAGTTAGTCATTCAGCCAGTCAGTCAAGCAGTCAGTCATTTAGTCTCAGTCAGTCAGTCAGTCAGTCCAGTCCAGTCTCAGTCAGTCAGGCAGTCAGTCAGTCAGTCTCGGTCAGTCAGTCAGTCTCGGTCAATCAGTGAGTCAGTCAGTCAATCAGTATCAGTCAGTCAGTCAGTATCAGTTAGTCATTCAGTCAGTCAGGCAGTCTCAGTCAGGCAGTAAGGCTCCGACCGACAGAACTCCGATAGCTAATGGCTAGACCGTTGGTCTTCCAAGCGAATGGCCTGGGTTCGAGTCCCAGCCGGAACGAATATCTTCAATGTATATATTTCTTTTCCAATTTGAAAATTCTCTTTTTTTTTCATTTTTTTTCTTTTGCAAATATTGATTATTTATGTAGGGAAGAAAATTCTGAGTCAGTTTAAGTTTTCGACCGGCAGATTTCGAAGTGTTTAAATAAATAATTACCAAGGTGCATTTTTGTTTTTATTATATTTAAAACTCCGGCCGACAGAGCTCCGATAGACTAATGCTTAGAGTGTTGGGCTTCCAAGCGAGTGGCCCTGGGTTCGAGTCCGAGCCTGAACGAAAATCTTCAATGTATACTTTTAGTTTCTAATTTGAAAATTCTTCTTCTTTTTTTTTTAATTTTTCTCTTTTACAAGTATTGATTATTTATGTAGGGAAGAAAATTCTGAGTCAGTTTAATTTTTCGACCCGCAGATTTCAAAGTGTTTGAATCAATAATTACCAAGGTGCATTTTTTTGTTTTTATTATATTTAAACACCGACCGACAGAGCTCCGATAGCCTAATGGCTAGACCGTTGGTCTTCTAAGCGAGTGGCCTGGGTTCGACTCCACGCCGGAACGAATACCTTCAATGTATATATTTCTTTTCTAATTTGAAAATTCTTTTTTTTTTTCATTTTCTTTCTTTTGCAAATATCGATTATTTATGTACGGAAGAAAATTCTGAGTCAGTTTAATCATTCGACCTTTAGATTTCAAAGATTTTAGATCAATAATTACCAAGGTGCATTTTTTGATTTTATTATATTTAAAACTCCGACCGTTAGAGCTCTGCTAGACTAATGGCTAGAGTGGTGGGCTTCCAAGCGAGTGGCCCTGGGTTCGAGTCCCAGCCGGAACGAATATCTTCAATGTATATATTTCTTTTCGAATTTTATTTTTTTTTTCAATTTCTTTTGCGAATATTGATTATTTATGTAGGGAGAAAAATTCTGAGTCAGTTTAATAATTTGACCTGTAGATTTCAAAGTGTTTGAATCAATAATTAAAAAGGTGCATTTTTTTTATTATATTTAACTCTTTAGGACCGGGAAGGGGAGAATTTCTTACTACAGTTAAGTCCTGACTTTTTCGACCAAGCTATTCTGGAAATGGAATCGTCCACTCTGAGACCCCCCATCGGCAGCATCTTGTCAGTTCTTGTGTGCACTAAATACAGGAGGCGTGGTAAACTGTCACCTTAATCGCTGTCGCGTTTCCGGCGCACAACCTTTTTCGCTATTTCCCTAGTCTAGTGTTTATCGCGTATGTTGGTTCAGCTGCCTGCGATCTATAGACACATGGGATGTTTTAAAATTAGGAATAAAACATCTGAACCACAAAAAAATATTAAAAAATCAAAAGCAACTTCGGAATGAAGAATTTCAAATTGAAAAAAATAGAACAAGTCGCGTGAATGAAAAAGAATGAATATCAAAGTTTCTTCATTTCCCCTTCCTCCCGAAAAGCGGGCATCTTCACAAGTTATTAGCTATCAATCCTTGTAGTTATATTGCCATTGGGAATTGCACATCACTGTCACTTGTCCCATCAGTTGAAAATACTTCGGTCGGAAGAAAGGATCTTTGAGGTGGTCTCACAGCGTGACTTTCCATCAGTTCCTACCCATATTGCTGATTAGTTCGTTTTTTTTTTTGGATATCATGTTCAGCCTACAGCGCAAAATGCCTAAGCTTTCTCGCAGCTTTAGGTTTTGGAAACATTTCCCCCGATTTCGACCTATTATAAAAGTTTGAGCACAGCCAATAACTTTTATTCTTCTGCAGAATAAATAAATTACAAAACATATAGTTCTTTTTAATACATGTTTTCCTTTTTTATAAAGTTATTGAAAAAGGTTATAATAAAATTATAAAACATTCTTTTTTTTAGAAATATACATTTTTTTTTTAAATTTTTAAGAGACATATTTTAGAATTACAGAAAATCAGAAAAAATATATATAACAGGGGCGTGGCGAGAGAAGGTGAGCCGTTTTAATTCCCAAATCCCTTAACTTTCGCATATTGATTGTAAATCTTAATATATGTTATACGCATATATTAGCCGCCTTCAACGCGTAGATGATTCGCCTTTTTGCACAATTCGCTTTTTATGCCATTCGCTTTCTTCTCCAAAAATGTTGCCTTCGCTGACTGCTAAAGAAAGTGTGATGGTTCCTAAGAATCATTTCCAAAGTCTCATGTGATACTTTGCGGCGCATGAGGAGTTTTGAATTTCTTAATTAATAATAATATTATTAAAAATCTATATCTCTGTACATGTGTTTAAGTCTATTAATGTCTGTATCCATCTATCTATCTATATCTCTATATTTTTCTGATTTCTTTAAGAAAAGGTAAACATTGCCAACGTCGTAGCTCAACTTATTACAGCCAACACACTACAATCTTTTACACAACAATCTTTTTTTTTTTTTTATTAAATCTCATCCTTAACTGAACTTTTCCTAAAATTTCCATTGTTAGAGATTTCTAACGATTGTCGCAAGGCAGACAAACACATAACTTCTTATTTCATTATTTTAATATATATATAAAGATAGATATCTATGCATTAAAAACATTGCTTTGAGCGTGAGTGACATGTTGTTCAGAAGAAAATTAGAAAATGCTGTTTTATGATTACATTTTTAGAAGGGCAAATTTTTAATATATTAGTAGTAAGTATAACTTTACTTACACTTCTGAACTCAAAAGGAAAAGTGATCCTTCGCTAGATTAAATATTTTATAATATGGTAACATAATTCTTGTTTTCTTTCCCATTCTGGGAGAATAGTTGCCAAGGCATTTTTTTTAGTCACAAGAGCGACCTGAACCTTGGTATGACCTCGTATCTCGTTTTTTGTGGCGCTACTGTTTGGGTAACAGTTGTGTGTAGGGGGGGGGGGACGCAGTTTATTTTCAAGGGCTCATTCAAGCTCTTAACAGATCTGTTTAGATGCCTTTTTAGCTCTGATTTGCTAGGCGTTGCTTTTGAGATTCTAAAACCGGAAAGAAATAAGAACTTCGAGGCTGAAAATAAAAACAATGAAAAAAAAGGTAACAGATGGCAAAATTTTGCAAATAGTAGTTGCATACACGTGTTTCGAAGTTCCTTTTAACCCCAAGGCATGTATATGCAATTATTTGCAAATTGTGGGCTTTATCAATATTGTTTTGTATTATTTTAAGCTACAAAGCCGTTTTCGGGCGGACTCGGTCTTATTGAGTTAATCACTCACGCTTCGGGCGCGCGGACTTCTTCACTTTTGCTCTAATGGTATCTTTGATGGCATTCAAACTTATGTCGAGATGCATAACAGTCATCTTTTTTTTTTTTTTTGAGTAGGTAAACAAAGAAAAAAATATATTAATCATAAATAAGAACATTACAGTTCAAGCACAAGCTTAAGATTTATTATGCAATAATTTAAATTTTCCAATTTCAATCAATTAAATTTGCACAACCTGATGAGAATAATTATTGAAAGAATGTTTTTGAAAATATTTTCAAATATTTGGAAGAAATCCCGTATCTCCTCTTTTCCATTTCTGAGTATACTACGAACAAGTAATAAAAGCTATCCCAGTCAGGAGAAAAAAAAAAGGAAAGTTAAAAGAAAATAATAGAAAGATAATTTTTCAAGAGTAATAAGGAAAAAAAAAATTCTTTTCCTCAAAAAACGGGGGGTTAAGAGAGTGGTTAGTGGGGAAACCACGAAATCTTATTTCCCCCCCTTTTTTTTCTTTTTTAAAATAAAACTAGCCTATGTAATTGGATTTTGACATTACTTATTAAATGACAGATAAAAATGGAGTTTGGTGTCAAAATTTGGGATGAATAGCCACCGTAGACTAACTCTTCCAGGGCCGGATTTAGGGGAGGGCAGGCGGGGCCACTGCCCCGGGGCCTCCACAATAAAGGGACCTCCACAATAAAATTTTTACAAAAGATCCTTGCTTTCACGGGTCGAAAATATCGGATATATACATATATATCAATATATTTGGATATACAGTAGAAGACCATTATAACGCACACCTTGGGACCAGAGCTTTTGCGTTATACAGGTTTTTGCGTTATATAGATCATTTCACAAATTTTGAAACTAATGTTCAGAATATGTCTCTATATTAGCACTTCAGAATGAGTTTTATCTGCAATGAGTATTAAAGCACCAACATTACAATTAGTTATTCACAAATAAATATGTTTCACAATTAAAAAAAAAGTGCATTATCCTGCACTTCTGCTAGCTTCTTGGTTTGCATAACAGCTGCATTTGCAAGAGTCATCTGGTATTTTCTGTTTACTGTAAGGGGGGGGGGGTACTAATTTCCATTTAAAAGCTTTGGATAAGATGGAAAGATGAAAAACTGTTTTAAAATAACAATTTTTATGTTTGCATAACAAAACAGAATTTTTTAAACTTCAAAACCTATTGTTTACTTCTGGAAAGTTGTACGGTTTATAGAGAATTGCGTTATACAGGTCGGCGTTATAATGGTCTTCTACTGTATATCAAGTATCGGATATTTTCGAAAATATGATGATCTTTTCGAACCCTGATTAGGGGCCTCCACTCCTTCGTTTGCCCCGGGGCCTCCACACTTCCAAATCCGGCCATGAACTCTTCCAATTATAATCTTCATTCCAATGAAATAACATAAGAAAAATTCAGTTTTTTTTTTTTTTTTTTTTGGAGTTTTTTGGTTTTATTCCCGCAAAATAAATTAATTCGTAAAATCAATCCGAGTAGAAATAATTTTTCAGTCGATCTTTAATTTTTAACTCTGAAAAGTGAGAGGGCAAGGCCCCTTTACTTTTAAAAGTAAGGTAAAATTGCCCCTCTCCCCAACCCACAAACACACAAGTTGCCATGGTTATCGTATCTAACTTGCTAATCGAATATGATAAAGATGAGAACATACAACTTTTTAACATAGAAATGCAAGTTAGAGAAATCTGTAAGGAACGAAAGTTTTCTTGTTTTGATGCAACTCTGAAATCGCTTAATTATTATTGACAACAATTTCATATTGGGGGAAGGAGGTGACATTTGTTTTCTCTTAAAAAGTCAATTAATTCTAAATTAGTGCTAAAAGTGTAAATGCAACAGATGTAGAAGCACAGATTTAGATTTTCTTTATATTTATCAGTAAGTAAAATGCTGTATGACATGATTTAAAAAAAATATTCCCTACAATTTATTCTGATGATGTTTTCCTGAATAATGCCATTTATACAGAAGTAAATATGTACTTTAATTTGTTTGAAGAATTGAACAATTAATTTATATTTTCAAGGAAACAAAGTAGTGGGATGTGCTACTGAAAGCAAGAGATAATGTCTTTATAAATTAATTAAATGAATTTAGGAAAGAATTAAATCCGATTTTTTGGTGTTTGTTACACTACAATCGTTAAAGGAATATTACAATGTGACTTAGCGCCATTAGAAATTTCTGTTTATCCCACTTCAGAGACAACTGTTTTTGAAGATTTAAGCAGATTGTCATTTTTCACCTTTTTTTTTTTTTTTTTTTTTGTAAATCATGGTTCTGAATTTACATGTCGACAAACTGACTGAATTTCCCAAATTAATGAATAACATGTTGTTCAGAAGAAAATTAGAAAATGCTATTTTGTGATTAAATTTTTATAAGTGCAAATATATATTATATTGCTAGCAAGTATCACTTTACTCAAAATTTTGAACTCTAAAGGTAAAGTGGATAATACGGTAGTTTGTAAATTGTATAATATCGTACCAAAATTCTTTTCTTTCGACCATTCTGAGAGAACTAGTATCTAAGGCATTTTCTTTAGTCACCCGTGCGACCTGAATGGGTTGGTTGACCCATGCATACATTTTTACATATTATGTGTGTTTTAAGTCCTTATGGAATTATGACCTCCTATCTCACTTTTTGTGGGGCGCTACTGTTTGGGTAACAGTGTGGTGGGGTGCAGTATATTTTCACGAGCAAGTTAAAGCTCTGGGCAGATTTGTTTTGTTTAGATGCCTTCCAAGCTCTGATTTGCTGAGTAGTACTTTTAAGTTTCTAAAACTGGAAAGAAATAATTACATTTGGGTTGAAAATAAAAATAATGAAAATAGAAAAGGTTAATAGATGGCGAAATATTGCAAGTAGTAATTGCACACACGTGTTTCGAGGTTCCTTGTAACCCTGAAGCATGTATATGCAGTTATTTGCAAAGTTTGTGCTTTAATGTTGTACGAATTATCATAAAAATTATACAAAACATTAATTTATAAATCCTAGGATAGAATTTATTTTTAAAAAAGTGGTACAAAAAGTGAGGATTAGAAGTAGAGGAAATTGAAACGAAATCGTACAACGCATTCATCTTTTCTCATTATTTGAGGAAGCCAAGCGACATCAAGTCATTAGCAGCACCCCATTCATGCAGTTGTCGCTATCACTTGCTAAATAGCTATCGGCTAGAAGAAAGGGTCTTCTTCGGGGAGGTCTCGCAGTAGGGTGTCTTCTTCTACCCACCACCCCTGAATTCGCAGAACTCGGCCGGATAGGGGCGGACTCGGATCTAAGCTACAACGCCGTATACGGCCGGTCTCGGTCTTAAGGAGTTAAGACTTCAATCGACAGAGCTCCGATAGCCTAATGGCTAGACCGTTGGCTTCCAAGCGCGTGGTACTGGGTTCGAGTCCCGGCCGGGACGAAAATCTTCAATGTATATATTTCTCTTCTAATTTGAAGATTCTTTTTTTTTTCAATTTCTTTCTTTTGCAAATATGGATTATTTATGTACGGAAGAAAATTCTGAGTCAGTTTAATCATTCGACCTTTAGATTTCAAAGATTTTAGATCAATAATTACTAAGGTGCATTTTTTGTTTTTATTATAATTAAGACACCGACCAACAGAGATCCGATAGTATATTGGCGAGAGTGTTGGGCTTCCATGCGTGTCGCCCTGGGTTCAAATCCCAGCCGGAAAGGAAATCTTAAATGCAAATATTTTTTTCTAATTTTATAATTCTTTTTTTTTTATTTTTCCCTTTTGCGAAGTCAGTCAGTCAGTCTGACAGTCAATCAGTCAAGCACTCAGTCATTCAGTCTCAGTCAGTCAGTCCAGTCAGTCAGTCACTCAGTCAGTCAGTTAGTCCTTCAGCCAGTCAGTCAAGCAGTCAGTCATTTAGTCTCAGTCAGTCAGTCATTCAGTCAGTCATTCAGTCAGTCAGTCAGTCAGTCAGTCAGTCGGTCAGTCCTGTGCAGTCAGTTAGTCACTAAAGCAGTCAGTCAGTCTCAGTCAGTCAGTCAGTCAGTCAGTCCAGTCCAGTCTCAGTCAGTCAGTCAGTCAGTCTCGGTCAGTCAGTCAGTCAGTCATTCAGTCAGTCAGTCAGTCAGGCAGTCAGTCAGTCGGTCAGCCTTATTCAGTCAGTCGGTCAGCCTTATTCAGTCAGTCTGTCAGTCAGTCAGTCAGTCAGCCTTATTCATGCAGTCTGTCAGTCATCCTTATTCAGTCAGTCTGTCAGTCAGTCAGTCGGTCAGTCCTGTCCAGTCAGTTAGTCAGTCAAGCAGTCAGTCAGGTAGTCAAGCAGTCAGTCAGTCAGTGTCAGTCAGTCATTTAGTCATTCAGTCAGTCAGTGAAATAGTCAGTCAGACAGTCAAGCAGTCAGTCAGTCAGTCTCAGTCAGTCAGTTAGTCAGTCAGTCAGTCAGTCAGTCAGTCAGTCCAGTCTCAGTCAGTCAGGCAGTTAGTCAGTCAGTCTCGGTCAGTCAGTGAGTCAGTCAGTCAGTCTCGGTTAGTCAGTGAGTCAGTCAGTCAGTCTCGGTCAGTCAGTGAGTCAGTCAGTCAGTCCAGTCAGTCAGTCTCAGTCAGTCAGTTAGTCCTTCAGCCAGTCAGTCAAGCAGTCAGTCATTTAGTCTCAGTCAGTCAGTCATTCAGTCAGTCAGTCAGTCAGGCAGTCAGTCAGTCAGTCAGTCAGTCAGTCTCAGTCAGTCAGTCAGTCAGTCAGTCAGCCAGTCCAGTCCAGTCTCAGTCAGTCAGTCTCAGTCAGTCAGTCAGTCAGTCAGTCAGTCAGTCAGTCAGTCCAGTTCAGTCTCAGTCAGTCAGTCTCGGTCAATCAGTCAGTCAGTCATTCAGTCAGTCAGTCATTCAGTCAGTCAGTCAGTCAGGCAGTCAGTCAGTCGGTCAGCCTTATTCAGTCAGTCTGTCAGTCAGTCAGTCAGTCAGCCTTATTCAGTCAGTCTGTCAGTCATCCTCATTCAGTCAGTCTGTCAGTCAGTCAGTCGGTCAGTCCTGTCCAGTCAGTTAGTCAGTCAAGCAGTCAGTCAGGTAGTCAAGCAGTCAGTCAGTCAGTGTCAGTCAGTCATTTAGTCATTCAGTCAGTCAGTGAAATAGTCAGTCAGACAGTCAAGCAGTCAGTCAGTCAGTCTCAGTCAGTCAGTTAGTCAGTCAGTCAGTCAGTCAGTCCAGTCTCAGTCAGTCAGGCAGTTAGTCAGTCAGTCTCGGTCAGTCAGTGAGTCAGTCAGTCAGTCTCGGTCAGTCAGTGAGTCAGTCAGTCAGTCCAGTCAGTCAGTATCAGTCAGTCAGTGAGTCAGTCTGTCAGTCAGGCAGTCTCAGTCAGGCAGTAAGACTCCGCTCGAAAGAACTCCGATAGCCTAATGGCTAGACCGCTGGTCTTCCAAGCGAGAGGCCTGGGTTAGAGTCCTAGCCGGAGCGAATATCTTCAATGTATATATTTCTTTTCTAATTTGAAAATTCTTTTTTTTTCAATTTCTTTCCTTTGCAAATATTGATTATTTATGTAGGGAAAAAAATTCTGAGTCAGTTTAATTTTTCGACACGAAGATTTCAAAGTGTTTAAATAAACAATTACCAAGGTGCATTTTTTGTTTTTATTATATTTAAAACTCCCACCGACAGAGCTCCCAAAGACTAATGACTAGAGTGTTAGGCTTCCAAGCGAGTGGCCCTGGGTTCGAGTCCCAGCCTGAACGAAAATCTTCAATGTATACTTTTAGTTTCTAATTTGAAAATTCTTCTTTTTTTTTAATTTTTCTCTTTTGCGAATATTGATTATTTATGTAGGGAGAAAAATTCTGAGTCAGTTTAATTATTCGACCTGTAAATTTCAAAGTGTTTGAATCAATAATTACCAAGGTGCATTTTTTGTTTTTATTATATTTAAGACTTCCATCGACAGAGCTCCGATAGCCTAATGGCTAGACCGTTGGGTTCCAAGCGCGTGGTACTGGGTTCAAGTCAAGGCCGGAACGAAAATCTTCAATGTATATATTTCTTTTCTAATTTGAAAATTCTTTTTTTTTTTCATTTTCTTTCTGTTGCAAATATCGACCATTTATGTACGGAAGAAAATTCTGAGTCAGTTTAATCATTCGACCTTTAGATTTCAAAGATTTTAGATCAATAATTACCAAGGTGCATTTTTTGTTTTTATTATAATTAAGACACCGACCAACCGAGATCCGATAGTATATTGGCGAGAGCGTTGGGCTTCCATGCGTGTCGCCCTGGGTTCAAATCCCAGCTGGAAAGGAAATCTTAAATGCAAATATTTTTTCCTAATTTGATAATTCTTTTTTTTTATTTTTCCCTTTTGCGAAGTCAGTCAGTCAGTCCGACAGTCAATCAGTCAAGCACTCAGTCATTCAGTCTCAGTCAGTCAGTGCAGCCAGTCAGTCAGTCTCAGTCAGTCAGTTAGTCCTTCAGCCAGTCAGTCAAGCAGTCAGTCATTTAGTCTCAGTCAGTCAGTCAGTCAGTCCAGTCCAGTCCAGTCTCAGTCAGTCAGGCAGTCAGTCAGTCAGTCTCGGTCAGTCAGTCAGTCTCGGTCAGTCAGTGAGTCAGTCAGTCAATCAGTATCAGTCAGTCAGTCAGTATCAGTCAGTCAGTCCAGCCAGTCAGTCAGTCTCAGTCAGTCAGTTAGTCCTTCAGTCAGTCAGTCAAGCAGTCAGTCATTTAGTCTCAGTCAGTCAGTCATTCACTCAGTCAATCAGTCAGGCAGTCAGTCAGTCAGTCTTAGTCAGTCAGTCAGTCGGTCAGTCCAGACCAGTCAGTCAGTCAATCAGTCAGTCATTCAGTCTCAGTCAGACAGTCAGTCAGTCCAATCAGTCAGTCACTCAGTCAGTTAGGCAGTCAGTCAGTCAGTCAGTCTCAGTCAGTCAGTTAGTCATTCAGCCAGTCAGTCAAGCAGTCAGTCATTTAGTCTCAGTGAGTCAGTCAGTCAGTCTAGTCCAGTCTCAGTCAGTCAGTCTCGGTCAGTCAGTCAGTCTCGGTCAGTCAGTGGGTCAGTCAGTCAATCAGTATCAGTCAGTCAGTCAGTATCAGTCAGTCAGTCCAGCCAGTCAGTCAGTCTCAGTCAGTCAGTTAGTCCTTCAGCCAGTCAGTCAAGCAGTCAGTCATTTAGTCTCAGTCAGTCAGTCATTCAGCCAGTCAGTCAGTCAGGCAGTCAGTCAGTCAGTCAGTCTCAGTCAGTCATTCAGTCAGTCTGTCAGTCAGGCAGTCTCAGTCGGGCAGTAAGACTCCGACCGACAGAACTCCGATAGCTAATGGCTAGACCGTTGGTCTTCCAAGCGAATGGCCTGGGTTCGATGTCCCAGCCGGAACGAATATCTTCAATGTATATATTTCTTTTCGAATTTGAAAATTCTTTTTTTTTTCAATTTTTTTCTTTTGCAAATATTGATTATTTATGTAGGGAAGAAAATTCTGATTCAGTTTAATTTTTCGAAACGCAGAATTCAAAGTGTTTAGATAAATAATTACCAAGGTGCATTTTTTGATTTTATTATATTTAAAACGCCGACCGTCAGAGCTCTGCTAGACTAATGGCTAGAGTGGTGGGCTTCCAAGCGAGTGGCCCTGGGTTCGAGTCTCAGCCTGCGCGAAAATCTTCAATTTATATTTTTAGTTTCTAATTTGAAAATTCTTCTTCTTTTTTTTTTTAATTTTTCTCTTTTGCGAATATTGATTATTTATGTAGGGAGAAAAATTCTGAGTGAGTATAATTATTCAACCTGTAGATTTCAAAGTGTTTGAATCAATAATTAAAAAGGTGCATTTTTTGTTTTTATTATATTTAAGACTTCAATCGACAGCGCTCCGATAGCCTAATGGCTAGACCGTTGGGTTCCAAGCGCGTGGTACTGGGTTCGAGTCCCGGCCGGAACGAAAATCTTCAATGTATATATTTCTTTTCTAATTTGAAGATTGTTTCTTTTTTTTTCTTTCTTTTGCAAATATCGATTATTTATGTACGGAAGAAAATTCTGAGTCAGTATAATCATTCGACCTTTAGATTTCAAAGATTTTAGATCAATAATTACCAATGTGCATTTTTTGTTTTTTTTATAATTAAGACACCGACCAACCGAGATCCGATAGTATATTGGCGAGAGCGTTGGGCTTCCATACGTGTCGCCCTGGGTTCAAATCCCAGCCGGAAAGCAAATCTTAAATGCAAATATTTTTTTCTAATTTGATAATTCTTTTTTTTTTATTTTTCCCTTTTGCGAAGTCAGTCAGTCAGTCCGACAGTCAATCAGTCAAGCACTCAGTCATTCAGTCTCAGTCAGTCAGTCCAGTCAGTCAGTCACTCAGTCAGTTAGGCAGTCAGTCAGTCAGTCTCAGTCAGTCAGTTAGTCCTTCAGTCAGTCAGTCAAGCAGTCAGTCATTTAGTCTCAGTCAGTCAGTCATTCAGTCAGTCAGTCAGTCAGGCAGTCAGTCTTCAGTCAGTCGGTCAGTCCTGTCCAGTCAGTTAGTCAGTCAAGCAGTCAGTCAGTCAGTCAGTCAGTCAGTCAGTCTCAGTCAGTCAGTCAGTCAGTTCTGTCCAGTCTCAGTCAGTCAGTCAGTCTCGGTCAGTCAGTCAGTCAGTCATTCAGTCAGTCAGTCAGGCAGTCAGTCAGTCAGTCACCCTTATTCAGTCAGTCTGTCAGTCAGCCTTATTCAGTCAGTCTGTCAGTCAGTCAGTCAGTCAGTCAGTCAGTTAGTCAGTCAGTCCAGTCTCAGTCAGTCAGGCAGTTAGTCAGTCAGTCTCGGTCAGTCAGTGAGGCAGTCAGTATCAGTCAGTCAGTGAGTCAGTCTGTCAGTCAGGCAGTCTCAGTCAGGCAGTAAGACTCCGCTCGACAGAACGCCGATAGCCTAATGGCTAGACCGCTGGTCTTCCAAGCGAGTGGCCTGGGTTCGAGTCCCAGCCGGAGAGAATATCTTCAATGTATATATTTCTTTTCTAATTTGAAAATTCTTTTTTTTTTCAATTTCTTTCCTTTGCAAATATTGATTATTTATGTAGGGAAGAAAATTCTGAGTCAGTTTAATTTTTCGACCGGCAGATTTTGAAGTGTTTAAATAAATAATTACCAAGGTGCATTTTTGTTTTTATTATATTTAAAACTCCGACCGACAGAGCTCCGATAGACTAATGCTTAGAGTGTTGGGTTTCCAAGCGAGTGGCCCTGGGTTCGAGTCCGAGCCTGAACGAAAATCTTCAATGTATACATTTAGTTTCTAATTTGAAAATTCTTCTTCTTTTTTTTTAATTTTTCTCTTTTACAAGTATTGATTATTTATGTAGGGAAGAAAATTCTGAGTCAGTTTAATTTTTCGACCCGCAGATTTCAAAGTGTTTGAATCAATAATTACCAAGGTGCATTTTTTTGTTTTTATTATATTTAAACACCGACCGACAGAGCTCCGATAGCCTAATGGCTAGACCGTTGGTCTTCTAAGCGAGTGGCCTGGGTTCGACTCCACGCCGGAACGAATACCTTCAATGTATATATTTCTTTTCTAATTTGAAAATTCTTTTTTTTTTCAATTTTTTTCTTTTGCAAATATTGATTATTTATGTAGGGAAGAAAATTCTGAGTCAGTTTAATTTTTCGAAACGCAGAATTCAAAGTGTTTAGATAAATAATTACCAAGGTGCATTTTTTGATTTTATTATATTTAAAACTCCGACCCTCAGAGCTCTGCTAGACTAATGGCTAGAGTGGTGGGCTTCCAAGCGAGTGGCCCTGGGTTAGAGTCCCAGCCTGCGCGAAAATCTTCAATTTATATTTTTAGTTTCTAATTTGAAAATTCTTCTTCTTTTTTTTTTTTAATTTTTCTCTTTTGCGAATATTGATTATTTATGTAGGGAGAAAAAATCTGAGTGAGTTTAATTATTCAACCTGTAGATTTCAAAGTGTTTGAATCAATAGTTAAAAAGGTGCATTTTTTGTTTTTATTATATTTAAGACTTCAAACAACAGCGCTCCGATAGCCTAATGGCTAGACCGTTGGGTTCCAAGCGCGTGGTACTGGATTCGAGTCCCGGCCGGAACGAAAATCTTTAATGTATATATTTCTTTTCTAATTTGAAGATTCTTTCTTTTTTTTTTTTCTTTCTTTTGCAAATATCGATTATTTATGTACGGAAGAAAATTCTGAGTCAGTATGATCATTCGACCTTTAGATTTCAAAGATTTTAGATCAATAATTACCAAGGTGCATTTTTTGTTTTTATTATAATTAAGACACCGGCCAACCGAGATCCGATAGTATATTGGCGAGAGCGTTGGGCTTCCATACGTGTCGCCCTAGGTT
Organism: Uloborus diversus; assembly: GCF_026930045.1. NCBI lineage: Eukaryota > Metazoa > Arthropoda > Arachnida > Araneae > Uloboridae > Uloborus > Uloborus diversus. Next base: position 304,003 of record NW_026558659.1, on the reverse strand, counting down.
CAAATCCCAGCCGGAAAGGAAATCTTAAATGCAAATATTTTTTTCTAATTTGATAATTCTTTTTTTTATTTTTCCCTTTTGCGAAGTCAGTCAGTCAGTCCGACAGTCAATCAGTCAAGCACTCAGTCATTCAGTCTCAGTCAGTCAGTCCAGTCAGTCAGTCACTCAGTCAGTTAGGCAGTCAGTCAGTCAGTCTCGGTCAGTCAGTTAGTCCTTCAGCCAGTCAGTTAAGCAGTCAGTCATTTAGTCTCAGTCAGTCAGTTATTCAGTCAGTCAGTCAGTCAGTCAGTCAGTCAGTCAGTCAGTCAGTTCTGTCCAGTCTCAGTCAGTCAGTCAGTCTCGGTCAGTCAGTCAGTCAGTCATTCAGTCAGACCGTCAAGCAGTCAGTCAGTCAGTCAGTCAGTCAGTCAATTAGTCAGTCAGTCCAGTCTCAGTCAGTCAGGCAGTTAGTCAGTCAGTCTCGGTCAGTCAGTGAGTCAGTCAGTCAGTCTCGGTCAGTCAGTGAGTCAGTCAGTCAGTCAGTATCAGTCAGTCAGTGAGTCAGTCTGTCAGTCAGGCAGTCTCAGTCAGGCAGTAAGACTCCGCTCGACAGAACTCCGATAGCCTAATGGCTAGACCGCTGGTCTTCCAAGCGAGTGGCCTGGGTTCGAGTCCCAGCCGGAGAGAATATCTTCAATGTATATATTTCTTTTCTAATTTGAAAATTCTTTTTTTTTTTCAATTTCTTTCCTTTGCAAATATTGATTATTTATGTAGGGAAAAAAATTCTGAGTCAGTTTAATTTTTCGACCGGCAGATTTTGAAGTGTTTAAATAAATAATTACCAAGGTGCATTTTTGTTTTTATTATATTTAAAACTCCGACCGACAGAGCTCCGATAGAATAATGCTTAGAGTGTTGGGATTCCAAGCGAGTGGCCCTGGGTTCGAGTCCCAGCCCGAACGAAAATCTTCAATGTATATTTTTAGTTTCTAATTTGAAAATTCTTCTTCTTTTTTTTTAATTTTTCTCTTTTACAAGTATTGATTATTTATGTAGGGAAGAAAATTCTGAGTCAGTTTAATTTTTCCACCCGCAGATTTCAAAGTGTTTGAATCAATAATTACCAAGGTGCATTTTTTGTTTTTATTATATTTAAAACTCCGACCGACAGAGCTCCGATAGCCTAATGGCTAGTCCGTTGGTCTTCCAAGCGAGTGGCCTGGGTTCGACTCCACGCCGGAACGAATACCTTCAATGTATATATTTCTTTTCTAATTTGAAAATTCTTCTTTTTTTCAATTTTTTTCTTTTGCAAATATTGATTATTTATGTAGGGAAGAAAATTCTGAGTCAGTTTAATTTTTCGACCCGAAGATTTCAAAGTGTTTAAATAAACAATTACCAAGGTGCATTTTTTGTTTTTATTATATTTAAAACTCCCACCAACAGAGCTCCCATAGACTAATGGCTAGAGTGTTAGGCTTCTAAGCGAGTGGCCCTGGGTTTGAGTCCCAGCCTGAACGAAAATCTTCAATGTATACTTTTAGTTTCTAATTTAAAAATTCTTCTTCTTTTTTTTTTTAATTTTTCTCTTTTGCGAATATTGATTATTTATGTAGGGAGAAAAATTCTGAGTCAGTTTAATTATTCGACCTATAAATTTCAAAGTGTTTGAATCAATAATTACCAAGGTGCATTTTTTGTTTTTATTATATTTAAGAATTCCATCGACAGAACTCCGTTAGCCTAATGGCTAGACCGTTGGGTTCCAAGCGCGTGGCACTGGGTTCGAGTCCCGGCCGGAACGAAAATCTTCAATGTATATATTTCTTTTCTAATTTGAAAATTCTTTTTTTTTCATTTTCTTTCTTTTGCAAATATCGATTATTTATGTACGGAAGAAAATTCTGAGTCAGTTTAATCATTCGACCTTTAGATTTCAAAGATTTTAGATCAATAATTACCAAGGTGCATTTTTTGTTTTTATTATAATTAAGACACCGGCCAACCGAGATCCGATAGTAAATTGGCGAGAGCGTTGGGCTTCCATGCGTATGGCCCTGGGTTCGAATCCCAGCCGGAAAGAAAATCTTAAATGCATGTATTTTTTTCTAATTTGATAATTTTTTTTAATTTTTCCCTTTTGCGAAGTCAGTCAGTCAGTCCGACAGTCAATCAGTCAGTCTCTGTCAGCCAGTCAGTCTGTCAGCCAGTCAGTCTGTCAGTCGGTCAGTCCAGTCCAGTCAGTTAGTCAAGCAGTCAGTCAGTCAGTCACTTAAGCAGTATATCAGTCAGTCAGTCATTCAGTCACTCAGTCAATTAGGCAGTCAATCATTCAGTCTCAGTCAGTCAGTTAGTCATTCACTCAGTCAGTCAAGCAATTTAGTCACTCAGACTCATTCAGTCATTCTGTCAGTCAGTCAGTCAGTTAGTCATTCAGTCACTCAGTCTCAGTCAGTCAGTCAGTCTGTCAGTCGGTCAGTCCAGACCAGTCAGTCAGTCAAGCAGTCAGTCATTCAGTCTCAGTCAGACAGTCAGTCAGTCCAATCAGTCAGTCACTCAGTCAGTTAGGCAGTCAGTCAGTCAGTCTCAGTCAGTCAGTTAGTCATTCAGCCAGTCAGTCAAGCAGTCAGTCATTTAGTCTCAGTCAGTCAGTCAGTCAGTCCAGTCCAGTCTCAGTCAATCAGGCAGTCACTCAGTCAGTCTCGGTCAGTCAGTCAGTCTCGGTCAGTCAGTGAGTCAGTCAGTCTCGGTCAGTCATGGAGTCAGTCAGTCAATCAGTATCAGTCAGTCAATCAGTATCAGTCAGTCGGTCAGTATCAGAGAGTCAGTCAGTATCAGCCAGTGATTCAGTCAGTCTGTCAGTCAGTCAGTCAGTTAGTCATTCAGTCAGTCAGTCTCAGTCAGTCAGTCAGTCTGTCAGTCGGTCAGTCCAGACCAGTCAGTCAGTCAAGCAGTCAGTCATTCAGTCTCAGTCAGACAGTCAGTCAGTCCAATCAGTCAGTCACTCAGTCAGTTAGGCAGTCAGTCAGTCAGTCTCAGTCAGTCAGTTAGTCATTCAGCCAGTCAGTCAAGCAGTCAGTCATTTAGTCTCAGTCAGTCAGTCAGTCAGTCAGTCCAGTCCAGTCTCAGTCAATCAGGCAGTCAGTCAGTCAGTCTCGGTCAGTCAGTCAGTCTCGGTCAGTCAGTGAGTCAGTCAGTCAATCAGTATCAGTCAGTCAGTCAGTATCAGTCAGTCCGTCAGTCTCAGTTAGTCAGTCAGTCAGTCTCAGTCAGTCATTCAGTCAGTCTGTCAGTCAGGCAGTCTCAGTCAGGCAGTAAGACTCCGAACGACAGAACTCCGATAGCTAATGGCTAGACCGTTGGTCTTCCAAGCGAATGGCCTGGGTTCGAGTCCCAGCCGGAACGAATATCTTCAATGTATATATTTCTTTTCGAATTTGAAAATTCTTTTTTTTTTCAATTTTTTTCTTTTGCAAATATTGATTATTTATGTAGGGAAGAAAATTCTGAGTCAGTTTAATTTTCGAAACGCAGAATTCAAAGTGTTTAGATAAATAATTACCAAGATGCATTTTTTGATTTTATTATTTTTAAACTCCGACCGTCAAAGCTCTGCTAGACTAATGGCTAGAGTGGTGGGCTTCCAAGCGAGTGGCCCTAGTTTCGAGTCCCAGCCTGCGCGAAAATCTTCAATTTATATTTTTAGTTTCTAATTTGAAAATTCTTCTTCTTTTTTTTACTTTTTCTCTTTTTCGAATATTGATTATTTATGTAGGGAGAAAAATTCTGAGTCAGTTTAATTATTCGACCTGTAGATTTTAAAGTGTTTGAATCAATAATTAAAAAGGTGCATTTTTTGTTTTTATTATATTTAAGACTTCAATCGACAGAGCTCCGATAGCCTAATGGCTAGACCGTTGGGTTCCAAGCGCGTGGTACTGGGTTCGAGTCCCGGCCGGAACGAAAATCTTCAATGTATATATTTCTTTTCTAATTTGAAGATTCTTTTTTTTTCAAT